>NW_007249728.1:302131-462861 GCF_000164805.1 Carlito syrichta | reverse complement strand
TGAGGCTGTGGTGGCCGGGAGCGGCCACTGCACTCCAGTCTGGGAGACAGAGTGAGACTCTCACTCAAAAAAAATAAAATAAAATAAAATAAAATGAAAATCTAATATTTCGAGACCCTTGGTAATCTGGGCCTTGTCTTTAATTTCATCTCACTTTCCTCTTCTCTTGTCCTTCAACACTCTAGTTAGACTGATCTTCATTTAGTTCCTCAAATTTGCCAAACTCTTTCCAGGTACTGCTCCTGGTACAGTCAGTTTCCAATCTCTGGACCATGCTTCCTCCTCTTCTTTGCACAGCTAATTTTCCTTTTCCACCCATCAGGCCTTAAGACTTCACTGCTCAGAGAGAGCTCTATAGTCTATTCCATCTCATTTGCAGCCCCTCTATCTAAATTTTATGTCTCTATAAATGAACTCAATTTATTTCCTTAATAATCACTACTATGAGTTATCATTATATATAAAATTATGTATTTTTTCATTTATCGGTCATCTGCTTTACCAGATATCAAGTTCCCTGAGAGCAGAAATCAGTTCTATTTGCTCACTGTTGTATCACAGCCTATAGAATAATGCAGGTCACATAGTAGTTATTCAGTTAGTAATTTGTTTTTAATTTAGCAACAGAAAGTCATCTCTTTTTCAAAACATCTCTGTAATTTACTTCATGTATCTATAGGACTGAAAAATTAATTGACAAGGGTCATTCATTTGGGTGTTACAAGTATGGACAGGGCAAAGTGATCTGAGCATTGCAGAAAATGATTACAGCTTCCAAAGACAAAGACACCAAAAAAAAAAAAAAAAAACCTTCAAAGGCTAAAAAGGTGAAAATATGCCTTTTGTATTTATTATTTAATCATATTTTTATATGGGCTTATATTTTGTATTTTTCAATGAAAGTAATCACTTCAAAATGAACAGATGATTCAATTAGTGGCACATTTCCTATGTTTACAAAGCATGTTTGCTGTTCCTATAAGTTATAAACTGTTCAACTAAGTTGAATTTTAATCCTCAGTGCTGTTATGGCTTGATTTTTTTTTTTTTGTCTCTTTGGGAACTAGCAGCATATCAAAAATTGCTCACAAATCACTCTGTTAATTGAGTAATGTTAGCATATAGTTACATATAATAAAATAAATAACGCTGTTTTGAATTCAAATTTGGACTCTCGCTTATTAGTAATGAGATCTTAGGCAAAAATTTTAATCTCACCTACCCTGTTTTTGTTTTTTGTTTTTTGTTTTACATAAGACAGAGGTAATGTTAACTACCTCTTAAATTGTGAAATAAATTAGGTTTAACATTTATAAAAAGCCTGGCACCAGAAATGTGAAATAAATTATACATTTTTTTCTTTATTTTTTTCTTCAGGGGCTAGCATACAGCAGACTTGAAATATTTGAAAATCAAGTAAATGATTGAAAAATAAGGCATAGATTCTAGAACAGATGGATGTGGGTTTGAATCTCAATGTGCCCACAAATTTTACGTGTGTGTGTGCGTGTATATGTGTGTGTGTGAGTGTGAGTGTGTGTCTCTGTGTGTAGCTGTATCTGTCTATATATATTTTATTTTACTCTCAGTTTATTCTGAACCTGTCTTCTTGTTTGTAAAAACATCATGAGTGGCAATGAGGATTCATGTGGTAATGTGTAAGAAGTGCCGGGTACATAGTAATTATTCTCCATGTTCCCCATCTGATAGTAAATACTTATGTCAGCATTGATCAAAATCAAGCCATAGTACCCAGTTATGGACATACAGTTGATTTGACAAATGGTTATATTAATGAGATATGACAATTTTAAGTTTGGTGAACTACTGAAAAGCTGAAATTTGAAAAGAGGACTATAGTCCTATAGTTATGGTGTAGATTGAAAACAAAACTGAACATACCCCAAGAGTTGCTAAACCACAAGAAGCAAATCAGTCTGAGTTCTGTAAACCAAAGTTACATTTGTTACAGTTGTATCAGAATTTAGATATAATGTGGCAATAGATAACATTTTTTTTATTACTCAGTTCTGTCTCAAATTAGTCAAATTAGTTACAGAGACTGTTTTACATTCTACATTCTCAGTTCTATACTAAGCTACAATTGAATACAACCTTGGGGACAATCTTGATAACTAAGCCACACCATAGTCAAATCTCTGTTAACTAATCTCTACATGACTAAATGGAGGGCTTCTCTGCTGACCTCTTTCTTTACCCAGTATTGTTAGAAGAACAAAAATACATTTGCAGGCTTATTTATTACAACATTTAGCCAACTCTAACTAGTGGCATTGTGCTTAGGTCAAACATACTATTATTACCTGAAGGATCATAATGCCAAATTCTAAATGCAGCCATATAACACATGGATACTTTGGCAGCCACTAAGTCATACTGCTTCATGTACTTTACTATTTTTTCCTGGGTACCTGTTAATAAATTATTTCCTCTGGAAACCTTCAGTATTCTCCATAATTAATTCAGAGCCTAAAAATCATAAATGTTGAATAAAGTGGTTGACATATCTCAAGGGAATAACTAGATATAAAATAAGGTACACATAAATGATAACACATGAGAAAACCTGATTTATATGCCAAGCTGTAATTTATTTAGAAATAAAATAGAGGAAAAGAATTTTACACAGGATGAAAAACATCAAGCTTTTTAAAAATAGAGATATAAAAGTGATAAGAACTCCTAAAGCAAAGTTATTATGGAGATTTAGAGTATAATTTAAAAGAGATAACATAACCCATGTAGAATAAGAGGAGCCCCTGATGAATGATCTCTCAAATCAGTAAGCATGAGGTTGCTTCCAGCTATTCATGATAATTTTCTTTAATAAGAATACTGCCAGTCGCTCAAGGAAGAGGAGTACGGTTGAAAATTGCTGTATGTGTAGTTTATGGGTCTGTAGCAGTCGGACATGTAGCTAAATGGTTGGCGTTCATAGGACAAGTTTCTCAGGGTTTGACGATCATAGGGAATGTAGCTCAACTGTTGGCGGCCATAAGTCAGTTAGCTCAGAGGTTGATGGCCATAGGTCAGGTAGCTCAGAGGTCGATGGCCATAGGTCAGGGAGTTCAGGGGTTGACAGTCATAAGACCGGTAATTTGTAAGATGAGAACTCAAAGGTTGTTTCCCGGATACAGGATGACAGGAACTGGAATCACAGAATGTTAAAGGAACACAGCTAGTTCCTTGATGGGATACAGACACATCAGAAACAATTGAAGGATGCCCAGAAGGGCTACAGGCACCACTTTCACCACAGGGCTCATGGCAGTCGTCATGGAGTGTGTTGCTGCCCAAGTTGCTACTAGGAGAGCAGGAGGCATCTTCATAGTTCATCTCAGTGGAGCAGAGAGCATTGGGTGACTTACAGGACCAAGGCAGGAATTTCTAATGGAGTGAGAGCTGTAGCTTCCGGAGTAGTAATTGCTGTAAGACATGGCGGAGATAGAAGGTCAAGCCTTGATTAAATTGCAGAGAGCAGGTTGCTGAAGTGTGGTTGTTCCCTGTTGAACCTATCCTTTATATATGACTACTGGGTGTTGGTTCTCTCTAAAGCCCATCCGCCTGCTCATATTTTAGAACCATTTGTATGTCACCTCATTTGAGTGTTATTTGCCTACCAAGCAGTCCTCCCACAACCTGTAAAGCAGATATTATCAATACCACATCTTTCAAATAATTGTCATTCCAAAGTCAATCTGGCCTTCCTTGTTCAGCCTCTCTTGCAGTCATGGTCAGCTGTTTCTTTAGAAATCATGACGACAGAGTAAGACTCCAACTCAAAAGAAAAAAAAAATAATGTGCTTTTGTGCCTTCATTAGTTTTGCCACTTCCTTGAAGTTGCTGTTAAAACCCCACAATAACCCCAAAATGGATCTGCATAGTTGGAGAGAATCTATTTATGGTCACTTTTCCTGTAAAACCAAACTGTATGTAAATATTTACAAATATTAATAAGATTTTTTAGAAGTAATAAATGCTGAAAATTCTTTATTTTGGAATTGAATTTTATTTTGCATTCTTTGGAGATATAACATAAATTCAAAATCTAATTCATCTCTGAGAAATTTGATATGAATGTCATTTTCAATTGTCTTTCCCAATGAAGAATGGTGACCTGAAAAGCATTAACAATCTTTGCTAAGATCCACACCCAATAAGCATATATGTCATTGTTCTATATATTTTATTAGCATGAAACTAAAGGTGTTAGCACACATGTTTTGATAGATACTATATGAAACAGAGACCATCTCTCCTTGGATGCTTACCTAGGTAAATTTTAGCATGATATTGAAAATATAAAAATAATGTTCATGTTTATAACCAGCTTTCATATTACTGTTTTCCAAGGAGTATTTTCTCATACTTAAAAGCTTTTGAAATGTTCATATGTTTCCATTTATTTAACTAAGAAAGACAATTTATTTATGATTGAGTTGTTTTCCAAAGTTTTATTTGTTGGTTGATTATTTGGAGTCAGGATGTATTTATATATGGAAAGGAAGTGAAAATTCCTAAACTAGTCTGCCCTAAAGAAACATGCTTTTAGTTTAATGGTGTTACTGAACTCTATAACTTGATCTTGACCCATCATTTGGATAAATAGACTTTTATGAGTTCCTTGAGGGGCTTCATTTAAGGAGGCTATTTATATTATAGCATCTCTGGAAAGATCCTTTTGGTGATACGTATTGAGATTGAAAAACAATAGGTCTTATATGAAATAATGCTCTTTCTCTCAACTCTCAGTGCAAGAATTATCTTTTTGAATGGTGAAGTAAGAAGAGATGACATTTGTAGTCTGAACAAATGTAGCCAGAACTCACAATTTGGCACTATCAAGTTATAATGTGATCATGTATAAATTTTATAGGCTTCATTTTCCTCATATATAAAATGGGTGACGTACACAATATCTCACCAGTATCTTTAAGAATCTAATTTTTTTTAATGTATGAAAAAGGCCCTGACCATCACCCTTTTAGAGCACCCTGAATGAAGTGGCTTATTTAATTAGTCTGACCAGAATATGAGGCATAGCAATCACAACCAAGGAAGAATTGACTAAGCTGGCTTTTTAGATTGCTGTCACATACTTTCTTTTTAAATTGCAGCTTGTGGAGAAAGGCATATCTTTCCTTGTGGAAGAAGTGTACACAAGTAGCTGAATTTTCCTACTAGAAGCTCTGGAAAATCCTTATGGATCAGTTATGTGAATTTAGTAATTAGATAAAGTCTTGTCCCCATTGGAGACAACAGGAAACTTCTACACTGTCATTGAGTATACATCTTTCCTGTGTATGTGTATTCAATAGTCGTATTCATATGAATCCCTATAATATTGGTAGTATCTATAAACACATTTTATGATCTTTGGATTAAACTGAAAATCAAGTGAGTCAGGTTGTAATTCTCTTTATTGAGTATAAGTGTCTATTATAACTAAAGACATACTCCACCCTCCTTACATTGAAGTGTGAAAAATTTTCTTTGAAAGATTGGCTAACCAATGGTTGTCATAGGCATCACACCTTTTCTAATCTTGCAAAGTGATGTTCTCTAATGATATGGGGCCCTCAAACCAATTAAGTTTTCACATACCCACAAAAGTTCACATATCTCCATGATTCATGTGAATTTATTAAATTTGTCAATATGGAATTGAGCTGCTGTGTGACAGGATGGAGGATATTCTGAATTGTTTTCATGGTCAGATTTCCATCATCAGATACCCATAGCATAGCTAATGAGACATTGTTGTACATAAAGCATGTTTTTCTTATTTGTTTTTCAGTTAGTATACAAGCCCATATTTACCTTAAGTGAATTAAATAATACTAACTTAACTCCAATATAGTATATTTACAAAGTGCCTATATGAAAAAATAATAACACAAGTATCAAAAGAATAGAAATGTTGTCCTGAGGCTACACAAATATAATAGGAAAAAAAAACCCACACAAACAAAACTGTTCATAATTCAAAAACTGCCTCCTAAAGATAGATCCACTTCTAAGGAAGTTAATTTATTATTTTCAGCACTTTGGCTGGTACAGCTGTCTAATTTTGGGGGTTAGATATGGAGAGAGGGCTGAACTTCTTTTCATCAGAGAATGAAAAGATGTTGAAGTTCCCAGAATCAATCTAAATGTGAAAGGACTGAGAAAAAGAACAGAGGAGCTAATATAGGAAAGAGATACACTATATTTGCTGTTATATGACCCACTGTTTGAACAATCTTCACAGTAATATTATTATATAATAATATTAATATTATTATTATTAGAGACCTTCTGGGAAGTGGTAAAGGGCTATATATAGCTTCTGGGTGGATGATGAGACAGTCAGCCACAGCCCAGGAAGTGAACACACAGGGCCCTAATTCCCTGAGAATCAGTAGAAACAGCAAGAGAAAATAGAATTTCCATAGGTCATAGAAATGGCAGGAATAAGAGTCAGTTATAGTCAAATAAGTGAGGAGGGCAAAATTCTGTCTTCCAATACAGTCCAATTTGTATTTCATATCATAAATTTGTGAAGCTAGGAGAGACCTCAGTAAATCAACTTGTTTGCTGGATTTATTCAGTATCTTTTTTCCCTGCTTCATTTTGGATAGTGTCTATTACTATGGTCTGAAATGTATTGACGTTTTCTTCTGCAGTCTGATCTTCTGTTATTGCCTTTTACTGTATTTTCCACTTCAGTCATTGTATTTTATAAAAAATTTATGTAAGTTTGATTTGAACTTTTATTTACAGCTTTCCTTTTTCTAGTTAACATGAACAATTTTTTCTTCAGCATTTGAAACATATGAATACAGTTATATTAACTGTTTTAACATCCTTTTCTAACAATACTATCACCTGTGTAATTTTTGGGTTAGTTTTGGTTGATTTACTTTCTATTTATTGTAGATCTTATTTCCCTGCTTCTTTGCATGCTTGTTAATTTTTGATTGGATGTCAGATACTATAATTTAACTTTTCGTGTGTTGCATATTTTTGTATTCATACGAATACTCTTGAGATTTTTTTCTAAGATACAGATAATTTACTTGAGAACAGTTTGATCCTTTTGAATCTTGCTTGTAAGCATATCTAGGTAGAACAAAAGCAGCATTTAATCCAGAGTAACTTTTGTCCCATCACTGAGAAAGAGCCTTCTAAGTCCTCTGTCAGTTTTGTTCTCTGTCTGGTGGGAATGTAAACTATTTGTAGCCATTTGTGAGCTCTGAGTATCTCTCCAACTCTTTTGCACAGCCCCCAGCTTCATGCAGCGCACTGATCATGACGACTCAGAGAAGTCTTTTGTGGACTCTTTATATCATTGGAACCCCTTTTCTACTCAGCTTTCTCTTCTCTGTCTTTCAGGGATTGCTTTCTTTTATGTATATTTTTTTAATTTTCGGCCTATCGTCCAAGGTCCTGAAAACACATATTTTAAGTATTTGTCTAATTTTATTATTATTTTAGATGAAAAAATTAATTTTGTCCCTGCTATTCCATTTTTTGGGAAGCAGATGTCCAGATCATCTCATTTTAATCTCTGCTTTCATATAGATATATATCTAATACATAAAGAAAATTAATTTACCTTAATTTTTGGAGATAGAGACCTAATATTTAGTAGCCCATCCTAAAGGTATTTTTTCCCTGCTGAATATATCTTGTTTGTACTTAACTATCATCATTTGTCTTTTATTTTTAGCCATTGTTATTTATTTATTTATTTGAGTCAGAGCCTTACTCTGTCACCCAGGCTGCAGTGCAGTGACATTAACACAGCTACCACATCCTTGAACTGCTGGGTTCAGGTGATGCTTCTACCTCAGTCTTTCAAGTAGCTGGGACTATAAGTGCGTGTCAATATGCCTGGATAATTTTTTGATTTGTTATAGAGATGAGGGCTTTTCACGTTGCCTAAACTGATCTTAAACTCCTGGGCTCTGGTACTCTCCTGTCTTGGTACACATATTTCATTTTTGTGGCATCTTTCTCAGGCAGGAAGACAGGTTTGTTTTCCTGATGAGAAGATAAATATAAAATTTTACTAAATTTATCCATGTCGCAGAATTATTAAGAAGCAGAGCTAAGTCTAGAGGCCAGCTTTTGTCTCATCTTACCCAATATTTCTTGGTATTCTCATTTTAAGAAAAATCATCCCATTGTTAACAATGAAAATACATTTTCCTCTGACTATAGTCAGAAAGCAAAAATTATATTACTATACTATTTTTGAATAGCCCCATGGTAGCCTATAAAACAATGATGATAATACACCTTCCTAAGTTACTCCCCCATATAAAACTCTACTCTCCTTCTGGTAATAAGAACTGGGCAACTGACTGTAGATTTTTTTAATACTTTGTTTCTCAGGAAATGAGGTAGAGACAATGGGCTTCATAATGAGAAAACTTGTTATTACTCTTCCAGCATATTACCTGGCAGGATCTAAGTTAATAATTTAACACATGACAATTCAGTGGCTCTACTTCTGATGAATGGACAACAGCTAAAATATGTCATTGGTAAGTGTTTTCAAAGTCTTCATGAGTCTTGGAGGCTATTATTTTTAAAAATACATGATTTCCTGATTTTAACAGGTTATGAAAAAGGAATATATTACCAGAAAATCTAAATGGGTCCGTTGCGACATTATTTACCAACTCATGTGACTAATTTACCACTACATGTGAAAAAAGCACTGAGAAAAATTTAATCCTCTGCATACATTATATACTTCTCTGTCAAATAGCATTTGTATTTAAACACCTATAATTTATACCATTCAGTAACTGGTACAATACGTTAATTCTAGAATACCACTTGGTAAGTAATTTGAGCATATTTTTCTAGTTGCAGAAGAATTGATGGAATTTCAACAGATACTAATTAATTCTGAGGAATTTGCATATAAGTTTTACTCAACAATCACTAGTAGGTTCTTCTATACCTCTACCTCACTGTGTTTACTCAGTTCATTTATACTTTTAATCACAGTGGTCACTTGAAAACTCATCAACAAGATTACACAATTCTAATTACCAGCCATCTTTGAGAGCAATGTAAAGATAGAATAAACCAAAAGCACTGTCTTAACTGGGACTCTGTAAGCCACTACTGAATGAAGCTTAATCCTTTTTAGTCCCATGCTCATAGAACCTCAAAATCAGAAATTGAGAGTGACTTTAATCTGAGTAGTTTACAAATGATAAGAAAATCTTAGGGAGATTAATATCCAGAAGGATCCAAAGAAAATGATACAACAGAGTATATGCCACAATTTTCAAAGTTAATGAATACTTGCTGAGTGAATCAATGAAGGAGTCAACGGATCACTCAGGTCACACTTACCATTCTTTATCAAGTGGACAAAGCTCGCTCATTAATTAAAAGCATCATCAATTCACTGGTATTAACAAATAAATATTAACAACAATCATATTTGCAATGCCTGAGGAAGTACATTTCTTAGAAGTTAAAGCAAATCTTTTCTCACATGCTGGAAGGTGTGCAAACAAAAACTGATTGAGACTGCTGTCCAGGAAAATCTTGAAACAATTCATGCAAAAATAAAGTTTTATTTGGAAGAGTTTTATAAGAAGTGATAAATGACAAGCTATATTTAGCAAGACATTCCAATCTGATATAGATTCTGCTTAGCCAAATTTACTGGAAGGTAAAGGCCAGATCTTTCAAGGACAGCACAAGCTTTAGAAATCAACAGATGCATGGATCAGAGATCTGAAGTTACCGGACAATACGGTACGTGGTTGGCCACTACTGTGCATCTATTCCAAAGTTGGCAACAATGGAAGACTTAGATCAAAGGGAAGCCATTCACAGACATATAGTTCAAAGTATAGAAGACACAGGACATCCATATCAGAAGATGGAAGCTGGTAATTGGGAACTTTGGTATCTGTTGTTTGTTGATAAATGGCCTGAACTAAAAGCACAGGAAGTAACAGAATCAAAGTGAGTTTCTTGGCAGGGTCTGAACACATGGCCATCAGTAGAAGGGCAACAAGATATCTGACAGTTGCTGAACCCACAGTTGGCTGGTTGGCAACTGGTGGGTTCACCATGGTTCTCTTGGCAGTTGTTCAGAAGCCAAGTTGGGAACTGCTGAGTAAGCAGAGGACACCTTCTCAGCTCACTCTTCTAGAGCATAGAGCAGCAGATAAGACAAAAATAATGTAGCAATCATTCTCCAAAGAGCAGGAGCTATCATTTCAAGAACAGCAGTTGCCGAAAGACATGAAGTCTACAGAGTGAGTTTCAGAACAGTTACAGACACCTTCTCAAAACTGACTGTCTTAACTGTGATTGTCACTTTCTAAGCAAATTTTCTATATATCCTACTGCTTCCTGGCAGTTCCAGGTACATGCTCACTTCTGTCTTGCTGAGATTCTTTTACCTGTCAGCACTTCTTTTATAGTTGTTCAGATGCCAGTGAAAACGCCCTTCAGTGTTCTCTTAGTTTTACTTGTATTTTCAAACTCTACTGTCCCAGCTATTAAGACTCTTATGATTATGTCCAGAGAAGGACTAGGACTGTAACTAGCTAACATGAAATTCTTTTTAGAATATGGCTCAAAAAGGAGGGAGAACATAAGTGTTCTTATTGTCAGGCGATGGGGACAACAGACCCAAGAATAGGAAAATGGCTTACAAAGCAAAAACACAACTCTGGTTATCAGCAAAAAGAGAAAAATTGTGCACAACATGTTAGGCTTCTAGTAAATTAAACTCTTCAAAGTAAAATATTGTCATTTTTCCTAAGATTCTATCCAAATTATATGTTCATGTAAATTCCCCCATTTAAAAAATATACTAGACAGTGAAATTCAAATTAATTGAAACACTTCCTGAGCTAAATTGGATTCCAAAGTCCTGAGAAATTTTGCAAATATTTCCATAGGCTCCTATGAGAACCAGTGAATTCACTAGAATTTGTTTGGAGACTGTTCTTCTTTCTGCTTTATTCCTGTTTAGTTTATTATTTCATTTGGAAAAAAATTATAATCGACTTAAATCACATTATAAACTACTGTATTTTAAAGATTCTTGATACATGAATCCAAATCTACACTTCTACCACAAAATGAGTAGCTGGTTCATCAACTCCTCATTACTACTGGGTATTGTTACCTTTATTTATTTTGCCAATTTTATGTGGAAAATGGTACCTTTTAATCAATCTAATAAACATTTATCAGATGACTGGTGAAATTTTCTATTTTGGTATATTTGTATTAATTATTTAGCTTTCTAGTTTTTGGATCCTGACTGTCAATTTAACACCATTTAGTAAACATGTATTTCATAAAAGAAGACCCTTTCCGGCCAAAAAATGAAAAAGAAGAAAATCAGTATTGCAACAAAGATTATTTTTGATGAATTATTTATTGTAAAACTAAACTGTGTGTTGAAAAATATGGTGAAGTTTTGGAAAATAAAAAAATAAAGCTCATTCTTGGACCTATCACTTAGGTCATATTCAGAGTTGTTATTGGACTCAATAACTTGATTTACTTTGAGGTTGCCTCTAGAAAGCCTTGTCAGGGATCTGCTGGGCAGGAAAGTCTCCCAGGCATCTGACAATTTTCAGTCTCTGATTAGCGATGCCCACATACGATTAAAAGTAAATCTATTACATTCTGGAAGATTTTAAGACAGAAAATCGTTTAAATTTCTAGTTGAAAGGTATCATGCAACTTTCACCAATTTTTTTTTCTGCAGAAATACCCCTTCAGCCTCACATGCATATTAAATTGCTTTGACATTTGATGGAGAAATTTTGAAGTAACCACTGGATTAAAAGTTTAGTAGCATTCTGCTTCCATATGCCAAAGTATTAACATTCTAGTATTTGTAAACTTCTTGTTTATGGATGTAGAAGATTCTGTAGAACAAGCGTTATGCAAATGAACCATGGGCAGCACCCAGAATAGTGCTCAGCACATAACAGCCACTCAAAAATATTTGTTGAATTAATAATGCCGAATGAATATATTTGGAGACAGAATTTTATACAAAGGTAGTAAGCTGTGTTTCAACAACAAGGTTTTAGCTTCTATCCCTGAGCAATTTTTTTGCCTTTCAAGACTTCTATCTTTCCTTTTCTTCCTTTGCACTCTCTCCTCATACTACTGAGAAAAAAGTGGAAAACGTTGTGACTTACTGCACTATTTCATTCTAATAATAAACAAAATAATGGAGAGTAAGTTTCTTATAGGAAACAAGATATCAAGTATATTTTAAAATATAGCAGTCTTTTTACCCTGCAGATGAGAAAGTTGTGTAATCAATTCATAAATGTGTATTACAGATGTATCTTGCAGGGCATCATCACCTCCAGAGATGCAGTTCATGCTGACTTGACAATACCAGATATTTTTCAACCAATAAGAATTTCATAAGGAAAATGAAAAGTGCTCTTCTGTTTTAATGGAGAATGAAGGCTCATCAATACAACTGCCATTAGAGCAAACAGGGGCAGACAATGTGTTATGTGTAGGCCACATAACATTTTCTTGGATGCTCTTTCTTTTCCATCGTATAGTTAGACCTGACAATGGTCTATTTTTATAGGAAGCCAGAGGTACTTGTGTGTAAAATTAAGAGAAATTGAAAAGTGGAAAGGCAGCAAAATATTGTTTTTTGTGTGTATCCTCTCAATTTGCCTCTGAAATCGTTGGTCCTAAGTTCCTAGGTAAGGTTAAATTGTTTCTCTGAAGGAACTGAGAAAAATTCCTTAGTGAGTAAACTACATCTCTTCAGGTCATGGAAAAAAAATGATTTGAACATTTTCAGTAAAGCTCTGGTTTGAGTTTAGAAGAAGACCTAGCCTGAAGTTGATTTCCTTATTGAAGTGTGACCTATATTGTATATTCTTCATCCTTTCTTTAATTAATTACCAAGAGATACAAATAGTCAAATGATAAATTTATTATTCTGAGACCCTTTATTCAGAAAATAGTGATGTCTTTCAACTTTGGATGAGAAGATAAGACAATAGTGGAGGAAATATTAAACTAAAGCAGTTGTGATTCAGCAGTCACTGTGCATTAGAAAACTACAAGTTAATATCCATAATAAGGTGATTACAGTCAAAGATGTACAGCAAAAATGATGACAGATACGTGTGCATAAAGAAATATGAGCTCCCATAACTGAATTTTTTAATCATTTGATGTCTTAATTTGAGTCTATTTTTTATAATCATTCAAAAATGAATAGTTCCGTTTTTAAAAAAAGATATGTTACATTTTGCTAAATAATTTTATCTACATGTTGTAAGAGACAGCCAATATAGCTGTAATTAAGAAAGCAAAACAGATTGTATTCAATATTGCATTCATTCACAGACATAATTTTAGAAGCTTGACACTTTATTCTGTGTTCTGCAATGAGGCGTCAAATAATAATATGGTGTTTATTTTTAGCTTCATATTTAGATGAGCCTAGCACGGGGCTTTAAAAAATTTATTAAGTTGAGTTAAATACATTTTTGAGGGATCATGATCTAATCCACAATCAGATTAAATTACTATGGAAAGTAGGCTTGGATTAGTTTTGTGATACATAAAAGTTCCAGCATTTGATTGAAAGATCTATATATCAAATATCCAGTTTGTAGTGCTGTTTTCTTTGGATTCAAGTAAGGGACGTTTATCACAATGACATGCTCGATACTACATTGTCTACACAGAAGCGCTGTTCCTCAGTCCACCCTTTTTGGGATATGAACTTCAAAGACTTACTGCTAGTTAATTCTACAACTTCTCCCTAGCAGCATTTCTATGTATGGCACATTATATAGGTGCCTTGTGTACAGTAAATTGCTTGCTCATGACATTCTGGAAGCCCAGATATCACTAAACGACAATCACCTACTTAGGAAAGGTTGCTGCTTTCCAAAATATAAAAGTACTGTAGTATGCATAGGACACTGAGGCCTTCATTAATCCACAGGATTTTTTTTCTAATTAATGTTATCTATCTATCAAGACAATTGTTAGAAATGTCAGAGTTAATTAACCTCATATTGTATTTTTAAAGTAGATCTTCAGTTTCATAGCTGGGTATCTGTCAGCACAAATTAGATTAGTAGAAGATGAGAACAATCTGCTTTTGTTTCAATGCACAGACCAAACTTTGAACATCTGCATTCTCAATAAAAGATAGAAAAAATTAATATCATGGACATGTCAGCAATAATTAATATCTATTAGTGACATATGATTGTTTGATCAAAAGAATACACTAAAATTGGAAGAGCAATTTTCTATACAAAAAAAGTAATGAAATCAGTAAAATGTAACAGAAATATCTAGATAATTTGAGAGGAGAAAAAGTGCTTGAAACTTGAATAAGATCAAACAAATATTTAAGTACTGTCACAGCAAATATGTCAGAACAAATTAGAACATTAAGAGTATTTTATTTTATGTATTTATTTTGAAGCTTACAGTCTGGATTCTCTAAATATTGCAATGCATATTTTGATAATTTGTTAACCTTCAAGAAGTAAGCAAAATGATTGCAAGGTGTTTGTCGAATAGCTTTTTGTTGAAAGTTAATAAACATCAGAGTCAAATTTAGAGGATTTGAGATAATGCAAGAGAAAAGGGACTGCACCTTCTGTATTGGCTTAGAAGGGCACTCCATATGTCATCCCCATGATCCCAAACTGACTATCCTTGTTTCTATTGGTTTAAGGATTATACACACTTTTTATTCCTCTATCACATCATAACTTAGAAGGCTTTGTCTGAAAGTTCAAACTCTACTGTTTGTGTTTTTATTCAGTGAGGAAACAAATGCATAAACATCGGTAACAGATGATATGAAGACATCTAGAGGAGATTATTGTTGCTTATCCTAACATGGCTGCTGACACATCAGATATCAAAAAAGAACATCCTTAGTCAATGCTATGGTTTGAATGTCCTCCCTAAAACTTATGCTGAGATTTAATTACTATTGTGATGCTCTTTAGGAAGTAGGAAGTTTAAGTGGTGATTAAATGGCAGACTCCTCATGAATGAATTAATCTGTTAGCTTGGGAATGGGTTAGTTATCACTGGCAGGTGTTCCTGATAAAAGGATGAGTTCAGCAGGATATGCTTTCTCTTACATGCTCTCTTGCACTCTCTTGTCATGTGTTGCTTTCTGCCATGTTATGACAGCAAGAGGACCCTCGCCAGATGCAGCCCTTCTATCTTGAACTTCCTAGCCCCCAGAACCATGAGCTAAATAAACTTGTAATTTTTATAGTTTACCTGGTCTCTAGTATTCTGCTATAGCAGCAGAAAATGCACTAAGATGACCAGCCTTTCTGCTTCTTGTAGAAGCATTTGTCTTACAAAATCTTAGGTCATAATTTATGACCCAAATCAAAGGACTTAGGATGAATGACTGCTTTAAAAAAAATTGTCTTGTGAGAGAATCAGTCCTTTTTCAAATATAATATGGACCACTTTGAGACTTACTGTCTTAGTATGATGCTATGATTCATAGTATGCATGGGTAAAATATTTACCTCTATTTGGAGCCCCATCTGGTTGGGTTTTCTCTACTTTTGGAAAACAACTAATGCTTGCTAAACACATTTTAGACATTCTTGGTGGACTCACCTTGTTGTTTGAAAGAGGATCTAATATATTGAACATTTTGGCAAATTCTCTGATACTGCTCTAAATTCCTACCCTCCAGCTACACTGACCATCTTTTGTTCTACTTCCTCTTCAAATTCCTGCCTTTGATCTTGTTCTCCCTGCCCAAAACACAGTTGATTGCAGGGTGTGCTCCTTTTAATCTTTCTAGATATGATTCAAACAGCATTTTTGTTAAAATGCTCCTGACTGTTAAAATTAGCCATCTCTTCTCCTTTTGTAATACTATTTGTATCCCTTTATACTGCTTTTTGAATTCATATTATATTTATTTATCAATATTTATGATTTATTTTTATCACCCTCCCTTTCAGATTGAGTTGTTTATTACTGTATTCCCAGCACATAGAAGAAGACTTGAAACATAATAGGAATTCTTTATTATTGATCGAATAGTTATGCATGCTGAAATTAATTCAAAGAATACAAATGCATTTATCAAATGATATAATAAAATATTGACTGAGTTATTAATCTGAAATAGTTATTATGTTTAAGTAGATTCTGTCAACCATTACAGGGAATATAGTCCAAAAAGCAAAACAAAACAGAAGATTGAGTTAATGATTTAATTGGTAAATGAAACAATGACTAAATAGTCTTGATATTGCTTATATTTTAAATGTTTTACTCCACTGTTTTCTTGCGTGCATGACTTCTGGCAAGAAGTCTATTGTAATTCTTAACCTAGTTCCTTTATAGATAAGGTGTTTTTCTCTTCCTTTTTTTTTTTTTTATGGTTTTCAAGATTCCATTTTATCTTTGTTTTTCTAAAGTATGAATATGATGTACCTAGGTATAATGCTTATTTTCTTTTGTAATTAAATCCTTCTTGATGTTCTCTGAGCTTCCTGATTCTGTGGTTTGGTGTTTATCACTAAAATGTGAAAGTTCTCAGGCATTACTGCTTCAAGTTTTTTTTTCTCCTTTTGATATTCCAATTAAGACATATTACACCTTTAGAAATTGTTCCATAATTTTTGGATGGTCTCAGAATTCTGTGGTTGTTTTTTTTTTGTTGTTGTTGTTGTTGTTCTTTTTTATTCTCTTTGCATTTCACTTTGGGAAGTTTCTTTATTTATTTATTTATTTATTTTTATTTTAAAGATGTGGCGTATAATTCAGAGTTAGGTATACAAATGTTCATTATGCAGGTACCCTTGCTGAGGAGATGTGCTCCCTCTTCTCCAAGCAGATTCCCACTACTGCCAATCCTGCTTCCCCGCTCCCCTCCTGGCAGTTTCCCACTACTGCAAATCCTTTTCTTATAGTATTATGATAATTGTTCATAATAATTCTTATAAGTGAGAACATGTGATACTCAGTTCTTTGTTTCTGTGAAAGATCACTCAGTATTATAGATTCTAAGTCCATCCAAGTGACTGTGAAGTTCATGATTTTGTTCATCTTTATGGCTGCGTAATATTCCATCGTGGTATATGTACCCCATTTTTTTTTTATCCAGTCCTCTTTTGATGGGCAGCACAGTCAGGTCCATGTTCTTGCTACTGTGAACAATGCTGCAATAAACATACGTGTGGGGGTATCTTCTGGCAAGATGGTGACAGGACAGGTCAGACTGTGAGAGTCTCCACAAAAGCCAGTAGCCATAAAGACTCTGTGGGAGTAGAAGTGTGCTCACAGGTGAGTGAAAGCTCGTCTGAGGGGAGACTCGGGTTCATGCACCGGGGCTCTCTTCTGGAGGTGACTGCAATCCGCCACCATCCTGAAACTGGAACTGCTGGCGCACAGCATCATCCGCCATTCATGAGACTCTCCTGAGAAGAGCCTGCCTAATACAGCTGATTCTCACCACCTGTTGCCTGGCCCACACCATCACCTGTGACAGCAAAGCGGCTGGAGCCCGCATCCCGTAGAGAGAGAAGATAGGGAGAGCTGAAGAGGAGCCCCACCCCCCATGGGGAAACATTGCAGCCATTCTCTCTGTCCCTGGACCAGGCAGAGACCTCCATTGCCCTGGCCAGCTCCACCTAGCTTCCAACTTGGTCCCTAAAATAATCTCATCAAACTCAGAGAAACAGATACCCCTCCCCCACACTGGATCAGACACAGACATATCAGCTCTGAGTGGGAGACTGGACAGGCAGCAAGTCGAGTGAGTCCAGATCTGATCCACCCTCCTCCCACAGTAGGCCTGGGGCATCTGATCCAGGCTGAGAGCAACCTTATCAGCCTGTGCTGAGAGCAGAGGGCACAGGCTGGAGACCAGAGCTGAAGGGAAGTTTCTATTGGCATATTTTCATGTTCCTTATTTAGTCCTTGACCATATCTAGTCTCTCAATGAGACCACTGAAAGAGTTCATCATTTATGTTGCAGGTTTGTGTGTGTGTGTGTGTGTGTGTGTGTGTGTGTGTGTGTGTGTATTTCTAGTATTTTAAAGTACTTTAAGTTTTTATCTCTCTGCTTGCATTGACCATCTGTTTTTATATGTTATCTACTTTCTCATTAAAGGTTTGAACATATTAATAGAGTTATGTTAAATTCCTGTTAGATAATTCCAACATCAATGGCAGATTTGAGTCTGATTTTGATGTTTACTTTTTCTATAGAGACTGTATTTTTATTGCCATTTTGTAGGTCTTTTAACTTTTTTGTTGAGTCTGTTGTGTTGTACCAGGGTTACCCTCCCCCATGAGACAGAATTAATTTTTGGAGAGTGGGCTCCTTGTAGTACAGGCTTTCCCCACTAGGTAAGTGTTCTAGGAGCCCATAGCCATCAGTGTACCAGCTAGTGTTGTGAGAGGCTGCATTCAACTTCAGTGAATTTTTTTTTTTTTTTAGATTCTTTCATTGCATTTTTCCATCTCCTGATGGGTGATTTACAAGTCCTCATGCTCACAATACCCTGAGTATGCTGCAGTTTTTGATCAAAAAGTGGCATGACCCTCACGCCCCATCCTCCCTATTCACCCAATCTCACCCTGAGCAACTTTTTTTGTTGTTATTTTCTTGGATGAAGGAATCCTCAAAGGGAAACATGGAATAGGTGAAACAAAAAAGGTAGAAGTCAGTTTTCAAAAAATCCAGTTTAAAAATTACTATGTCCAGAAGGTTAATCATAAGAATATGATGGTACTTGAATATTAATAAAGAATATTTAACATTTTTATAAAAGGACCTTAAAGATCAAGCCATCATTTATTGTGCTCATAGGAAAGAAAACTATAAAACTAGAAGCTCCCCAGATCAGCTAATATATTGCCCTGTAATTAATTGGCCCAAATAAACAAATTTTTATATTATAATTATAATGTAGTTTATTGGAGAAATATGGGCTTTGAGAAAACGTGGAAGTGAATTCCAGATCAGTAATATATAATCTGTATGATCTTAGCTAAGTTAGGGACAATTATAAATACTGCTGGATATTAAGGTAATTGAGTTAATAAATAAGAAATCTGACACTGCTTGCAACAGATAATTATCAGTTCTTTTCTAGTCATGGGATATTGGATACAAAATTTCCCTGAAATCCCAGCTCTTAAATTTCTGAACTCAGAGGAGATGAGAAGTGAACACTTATTTCCATCCGGCCTCAAGAAAGATAGCAAGAATAAAATTCCAAAGGAAAAGAAAAGGTGGAATTTCTCATCAGCACTATTATATTATAAATCTTAATATCACTTTACCTAGCTTCCACAGCCATCCAATCAAAATGTAATTTACTGTGATCCAAATCAATAAACATTTACAGAGTGCCTAGTCATGTACTGTAACAAAGGCAACCTTCAAAGGCTCAAAGATGGGAGAATTTGTAAATGCAAATTTAGAAAAATAAAAATAAATAAAGCATGATAGTGAAGTAAGGATAGACAAATAGTTAATAGAACTGAATAGAGTCTAGAAATAAACCTACTCATATATAAAGATACTTTATTTATGAAAAAGGAGTGCATTAAACTGCAGAGTAGTAGGAAAATAAGGGTTTTGTAGAAGATGATACTGATTCAACTGAAATTTTGACCCCCTACCTCACACCGCACACATATACTCACACACACGAACACACATATCAATGTTACATTGATGGTATATTTAAATATTGAAAGTAAAACCAAAGCATTTCTAAAGTTAACATCTTTATTACTTTAGGATAAACAAAGTTTTTTAAAAATAAGAAAAATACTACTCATAAATAAAGATCAATAAATCAAACTAAATTTTATTAATATAAATACACCATTAAGGGAGTGAAAAGATATTAAATGGTATGGAATATGTGATTCAAAAACATATAACTAATAAAGAATTAATATCTAGACTATATAAAAAAGTCTTTCATTCTTAAGGACAAACCAACTAAAAACATGGACAAAGGATATGGGTGTTACTTCACAAAGAAGAATATTTAAATAGACAAGAAACATTAAAAAGTGCTTAATCCAATGAACCATCAGGATAATTACATACTCATTAGAATGGCTAAACCTAAATACATTGACAACTGGAAGTGTTAGTAAGGATGTAGAACAGTTGAAATTCTCATATACTGATAGTAGAAGTCAATATTGGCATAACTGCATGACATAATTTTGCCATGGTATAAAATAGAGCTTAACAGGCCCATTCGCTGTAATCTAATTCCAGTCTTAAATATATTGACCAGCAGAAATATCTCCATTTGTGTATAAAAATATAGTACAAGAATATGGTAATATGCAATACATTATTACTAATAAATTCAAATTGGAAACAGCCCAAATCCTCATCAACAAAAGAATGTCTAAATACATGTTAGTGTTTTAATACCCTGAATATTACACATCAAGGAAAATAAACAGACTACTGGTACACATGGCAAGATGGAAAAATCTTACAAATATAATATTTAGAAGACAAGAGGCAAATAAATAAAAATACCCTACAATTTCACTTTAAAGTTTAAGAGTAGACAAAACTAAGAATATATGGTTTAAAAGTCAAAATAATGACTCCATTTGTGACTGTTGGCTTATGCACAAATTGGTGTATGTGCTATATTTCAGCTAAGATCTCATTAAAAAATGGTGTCAAACACAAACAGTCTAGCAAGATTAACAAAGATGTATAAGAGAAAAGTCAGGCTGACTCAAGGTGTGCTTAAGGTAAGGGACAAAAACAAGGCCTGGGAAAGGTTTCAACAAATAACCTTTTCAAACTCACAATATTCAGGAGAGCAAGTGGATAAGACAAAAGAATGAACGAGACTAGATTTTAAAACAGCAGCATGATCACGATGATAAGAGGAACTGGCATTCTGCTTCAGTGTTAGAAAGTCTACAGGGCAAAATGGAGATTGAGAACCAAAGGCATATTCCTTGTCTAAAGGGAATAACTATTAGCTTCTAGCAATCACTGTCTTTCTTGCACATTGATATAGTTTCTAGACATCCCAATTCTTCAAAAAAGGGTAAACATTTATGTGTTTACACATTGGTTTTTGTTTTTTTTTTTGAGTTGGAGTCTCACTCTGTCGCCCAGACTGGAGTGCAGTGGCCGCTCCCGGCCACCGCAGCCTCGACCTGCAGGGCTCCGGCGATCCTTCCATTTCAGTCTTCTGAGTAGCCGGAATTACAGGTGTGCGCTACCACGCCCGGCTGATTTTTTGATTTATTGTAGAGATGAGGTCTCGCTGCCCAGGCGGGTTTAATGTATAAGTTGTATACCCTCACACATTTTGTGCTGAGTATGGGGGGGACAATGTATCCTTAATTGAGAAATGTCCCATAGCAAATGACTTCTAGCAAACTCTGTGATAATTCAGGACTATCTTGCTCACCTCAATATCTCTTGTGCTTGGCACATGGTGGCTTGGTATATATTAAGCAAACAGTAAATATTTTGCTGAATAAGTCAACAGGTTAATAAATGAACTTAGAATGTATGAGTATGAGTTTTCAAGGTAGTTAGAGCAAAAGGGGCATCCTAGCTTTGATTATGACATATGAAAAAGGGTAGATGATTGCAAAAAGCATATATTTGGGGTGCTACATGTAAGTCAGGATTGCAAGAGTTTAGTGTTTGCATTATATATAGCATATGTTATATATATATATGTGCGTGTGTATATATATAAATACATATGTCTATATATATATTTATTTTGAGATAGGGTCTTGCTTTGTCACCCAGACTGGCATACAGTGACTGATTATAGCACACTACAGTCTCAACCTCCTGGGCTAGCAGCTAGAGGAATAAACCGCCAAATAACTCCCCTACTGTCAGATAAGAACAGTTGAGTCACCTGTCCTACTCACTTATTTTGCAGGCAGTTAAGGGTATCCATTTCTGTGCTAAAATGAAGTAATGAAAGACAAACCAACAAACCCAATTTGTCAATTCTGACTTAATCCCATTTATTAGAGTATGAAGCAAATACATTTTTTCCCACACCACAGCAACATTGACAAACATTGTACCAATATTTTATGTCAAGGAAAGATGAAAAAGGAGATTAAAACATCAGAAAAGCAGCTGACATTAGACCAGACACAGTAAAAATAAGAAAAAGCAGTCACTACTAGGGAAGAAACAAAAGTCCTTGTAGTTCGAATTTTTGCCCTGGGTCCACAGCGTAATTATTCACTGGAACAAGGAAACTACTGGCCACCCAATGCAGAGCAAGATGGATGACACGTGTTGAAGACATGGGTAGAAGGTTGGCAACCACTGGACAGAGGCCCCAGAGGTCTAAGTCTGCTGGACACAACATGAAGTGTTTGGGGACCATAGGCCAAGCAACCCAAGGGTCGGCATCCATAAGTGAGGAGGCTCTGGGGTTGGCAGATGTTGGATAAGCAGGTTTGTGGGCGATAGACACCAGACACACAGCCTCCTATGGGCTGGCAGCTATTGAGCAGGGGGCCCAGTGGACGACAGCTGCTGGACACGTAGTTCTGAGGTCTATAGGATACCGGAAGGCAGGAGCTGGAGATGAAGGAAGAAGCAGGAAGAAAATGGGTTCCTTGGCAGGGTCTGGGAACATAGTAAGCAGAAGAACAGCAAGAGTTTTCAAGGTTGCCGGTCTCACAGTTGGTTGGCTGGCAGCTGGTTGGCTCACCGCAGGACTCTTGGCAGTTGTCCGTGAGCCAGGTGCGGTCTTGACAGCTACTGGGTAAACAGAGGACATCTCCACAGCTCACATTGGTAGAGCAGAGGGCAACGGAGGTGGTGAAAGGAATATGGCAGGAGTTTCTGAGGGAGCCTGAGCTGTTGTTTCCAGAGCAGTAGTTAGGGCAAGACATACCGAGGTTTTGAGAGCAGGCTGTTGTTGAGGGAAAGAAGCTTGAGCCTCAAGTTTGATTCTGCCCCTCATTTGACTTGACCCTTTATATATCCCTAGAAGGTGGTGCTTCTGTAAACAGACTCTTCCTCCTTATTATATGAAGCTGCATCAGAACTCTTTATTATAGCCCGGGAAGTGATGCTTCCACTTCCCATAAAATTAGTTATTCCTTGCAATGCCTTCCATTGATAAAGTATATTTGTAAGGCAGTGTGACTGAATTTTAATAGGATCTCTCCTTAAATTATCCAACCAAAACAGACGCTTTTGAAAGTTAGGCATTTATTCAAATTGTAGCCACCACTGCACAAACATCCTTAAAATTCCTCTCTTGAAATCATCTCTAAAAGTTGTAGCAAACTTCTTTGAAACAGTAGCGAATTATCTCTCTTTGAAAGGAAATTCTATTCTTTTTTGGAAATTGCCAAAAGTAAGTAACTTGGAAGCAAGTATGTTGTAAAAGAAAGTGACAATTCCTATCAATTATATGACAGGAAGAGTTTAAGCTGCCATAATGTGGAAAATTTCAATGTGCTTTGCTTTATTTCAGGATGTATTTTCCAAATGTATTCTTTCTTTGCTTTATTTCAGAATTCTTTGGAAATCGACTTCCCAGCAAGATATCTTTATTCAAAAAATGTGTGCTCATTTTATTCATTTCCATAAATAAAGAAGCTGAGTCAAGCTGAAAACTTGGTTTGTGTTTAAGGTATCCTTAAACATACATAATGAAGTTGGGCTCAGTTAAAATTAAGTATCCCACTGTGAACTAAAGCAAATAAACAGACCCCTTAAAGAAAGTTTGAAAGCATGACATTTTTCATAATTATTACAAGCTTATGCATTGCATAATTACTCATATTCTAACTAAAAATATTGTTCTTGGTAAAAAAAAAAAAAAAAGATTCAGAAATTAAGAGATGAGTTTATTTTACTTTCGGTATTAGTTCTGATATCTGTTTCCAAAAAAGAGCTTCTAAACTGCTTCACACAGCCAATCACTTCATGATAAATCTACAGTTAGTTTAAGTTTGAGGACTGTAAACACCATTTGGGGATATGTATTTCTGGTCAAACTTGTTCAAAAAATTGTACAGTTGTGATTAGTTTCAACTGTCCCTCTATTTTTGACATGCTGACATATCTAGTGGCTCCAGTGGCCATTTTAATGAGAATTTAAATTGTCTGCAGGCTCCTGGGCTCAGGTGATCCTCCTGCCTCAGCCTCCTCGTTCCACTCCCTTTTGGCTAAAAAGTCAATTTAAATCACAATACATTCTTCTATTTTAATATTCAATGGTCATGCCCACTCTTACCAAGTCTCTCTCTGTCCAAGAGGTGTAGAATATCTGAAACAGGGTTGATTTTCCTATAAGGCAAAACAGGACTATTTTACTACCAGGGGTAGAAATATAAAAATAAAAGATACAGTCTCTGTGGTACTGTACAAACATGTTGAATTTATCTCAGTATTTTAGGTCAGAGGCTATTACTCTTTGATGATTCGTAACTGATGTGTTTGAGGAGACTTTCCTCTCCCTACTTGCATCAATTTTCACCCCCATGTCCTTATTACATGATACTTTTCATATACAGCTGCTAGAGTCTTCTTACGAAATCCTATATGCATCTTCTGAATGGCATTAGTAATAGGTACAGCCATCTTTAGCAGAATGCTTATCAAATTATGTGTTGATGCTCTTTATGTTTGCTCTTCTCTAATGTAAGCAAGAGCCCACACCTATATTATACGTACATCAATATACTTGTATGTATGTTTGGATAAATATGTCTTGCATATGGTCTATGAATACATGGATGTTTTTTCCATGATGAGAAGAGGTGTGTAATAAGAGGAAACTGGTATTCATGTAGTTCCTACTCTGTGACAGATGTTGTGGTATTGGGATGTGTGATGCCACTTCATCCTCATAATTCTTTACAGTAAACTTTACTACTCAAATGACTCAGATGAAGAAATTTGAGCTTTAAAAAGTTACACAAATAGATATTAATAGAAACATTTGGACAAAGGCTCCTTGACTCCCAAAATATTGTTTCCCCACTATCCAATATGGCATTAAGTCGACATGCATTGATACCATCATTTAATAACTGTGTGAACCTGGTAAATTTACATAATTGTTCTGATCCCCAGTCACTATCAGTATCATTTTATGAAACAAAGGGAATTTAATAATATCTATTTTTCAGTGTCATTTTGGGATCAAATGAAATTTAATTAAAAGTTAATATAAACCACAAAACATCACAAGAATAATTTATTTTCTTGCTTTGGCATTCTTAACCCATTCGAGAGAGTACAACCTTGGGTTTAATTTCTTTAGAGCACCACCGTGACTTTCTCATGTGTGTGTATATGCACTTATATGTAGGTAACATTGCTAAAATATCCATGGGCCTTCAGAAAACAGAGTGCTCTGAATGTAAGATGCACTTTAACATAATATAGATTTAACTGATGTTATTTCATAATTGCTATGCCACTAAAAGGAAAGAGCATTACACTGGGTACCTCAATTTCAGGATTCTATAAATTACAGTTTTCAGGCTCCTCTTCTGATGCTAAAGCCCAGGGATAAACTGAACATCCTGTGTGCTTCCCCAGATTTACCTACTTTGCTGCGTTTTCTTCAAGAAATCAGGGATCTTTGCTTCTCCTTCTCTAGAGGGAGAATTCTCAATTTCTCTGTCCTAGATATGCAGAATCCTTAGGGCATGGCAACAAGAAAGGCATGCCAATAAGCAATATACCTTTAATTAATTCATTCAGCAAATATTTATTGAGCATCTAGTATGTGGAAAACATTATAATAGATGCTAACAACAAAACCAAGATAAAATTATTTTCTGCTCCCAGACATACCCTATTTTGTAGGTGTGCTAAGACAATAATATAATCCATGTTAGTGTTTACTATATTCTATAAGTAATATACAGGAAAGGGCAAATATAATTCATTCACTTTACCTAAAAGTTGGTATTTGATATTAACCCTGGAAAATGAAGGGAAGTGTCAGGCGGTTGGGGAAGAGGGAGATACTTTAGGCCATGGCAGCAGATATGAAGGTTAAAAAAAAAAAATGACAAAGCAGTGCTTTGAGTGAAGAATTCTTAGAGGCAAATGATAGTAACTAAACTTAGATTCACATGCTGAATCTCACTCACTTATTGGGGAAGTAGTTAAGATATTGTTCTAAAGGCATGATGATCTGGTAACTCATTTCAAGAGAAGAGTGCTGAGATTAATTTGCAGCACAGTTTGGAAAGTGGGAAACCTATCATAATGCTTTTCTCCCTTGATCTTCTAAAATTACATCATTTCACCATTTTTCCTTTATGTTATAACTGCAGTTATTCAGTTTTGTTCCTTTTTGGTGAATTTCCTATTGCCATCCTTCACTCCTATTTCTATTGTCATATTTTGTCTGAATACTGTGTTCAGATGAATATCCCCCAAATTAATTTTATCATATGACAATTTTAGTCAAAAATGTGAATGATTCCTCTTTGTCAATAGAGAATTATTCTAACTTTGGCTCTTCTTTGCTTCCCAATAAAGGTTCTCTTTGACCTTCTGGGTTGCCTGTTTATGTTTCCCAGTATACTATATTCATTTTTTTTCCACATTATCTCCTTGCTTGCCCACTCTTCCTCTCATCTGAAATAATTTTTAAATTATATCTATCATTCAAATCTCAGGAAAATTTGCTCTTTTTTTGTTGTAAATACTTTTCAGACCATTCCCACTAACTTAAATCTCTCCAGTCTTTAAATTTGCATAACTATCAAAACCTAATTTTTTCATGAACGTTAATTTCTCTCTCTCTCTCTCTCTCTCACACACACACACACACACACACACACACACACACACACACACACACAAAACAAACAAACAACAAACCCAAAAAACATTTCCCTTTCTTTGGAAGCAAAACATTCTTTCTATGTGTTTTATTTCCCAACTATATTATATTAACTACTGTTTCCTGAACTTTCATCATATACCAGACACTGTTCTATGTGAATTAGTTGATTCAATCTTCATAGCATCCTTATTTGAGTAGACATAATCATTATTCTCAATTCCTGTGAGAAAATTTAGTCTGTCCTTAATAATGTGCTTACTAACATCATAGCAATCACAAAATATAGATTTGGTTTTCTTCATCAAATAAAAGTTGGCCTTTATTTGGTCAACTCAATAATCTATTTTATACACTTTTTTTCATGATTTATCCTTTTTCATCAGGGAAAGTCAACTTCCAAGGAATATTAAACAACATGAGAACAGAAGAAGGTTCAGGGAGATTTCACACCCTTTGTCAAGTTTTTATCTTGCCCTTTCTTATATTTTTAATTAATATTCACCTTAGCTTGGCTTAGAGAAGATAACCAATTACATGGACTTGGTCTACTCTAACCTACAACATAATAAAGTGACAAGTATAGCACCCTCTGTTGGATGCCACGTGTAAAAGTCATTGAATTATTATCAATTCAAAGAATTAAGTAATTCCCTGAACAGCAATGTAAAGCTCTGGGTAAATGATCCAGCTGTCAGG
Source organism: Carlito syrichta (assembly GCF_000164805.1). Taxonomy (NCBI): domain Eukaryota; kingdom Metazoa; phylum Chordata; class Mammalia; order Primates; family Tarsiidae; genus Carlito; species Carlito syrichta. Next base: position 435,277 of record NW_007249728.1, on the reverse strand, counting down.
CAGTAATCTACTTTCAACTAAGTTTTGCTACATTGTGGTATCCTTTAGTGTGGAAACTATAGTTTACTTGTGTACATGATTCGAACAATATTTACTTCCCTCATTCTATTCTTATTCACACACAAAAACCTTCCCCAGATGTTTAAAAACAGTTTTGTATTGATCAACACGTTATTTCATACTTGTATTAGTGACACTGAAGCTTAAGGTTTTTTTTTCACTATTCATGGTTAATTGTGTCTCTTTCATCTTTACAAGGTATTATTAAATTTCCTTCTTTTGCCTATATGCTTACTTTTTAAATGTAAAAGACTTTTATTTATAATTTCCCCCAGATCAGATTTTTTTCAGATAAAATTGGCAAATGAAAATTGTATATATTTAAGGTTTATAATATGATGTTTTGAAAAACATGTACATTGTGAAATGATTACCATAGTCAAGCTAATTAACATTTCTATCACCTTACACAGTTACCATTTGATTTTTGTTTTCTTTTTTAAAAATATATAGTACAGTGTTATTAATATATAGTTACGATACTGTATATTAGATATCCCAAACATATTCATCTCACATAACTGACATTTTGTACCATTGATCAATATCTCCCCATTTTCCACACCCTTTAGTCCCTGGCAACCACATTTCTTTTCTCTGCTTCTATGAGATTAACTTTTGTAAATTCCACATATAAGTGATACCATGCAATATTTGTTTTTCTGTGTCTAGCTTATTTCACTTAGCATAACGTTTTCCATGTTCATCCATGTTGTCAAAAAATGGCAGGGTTTACTTCTTTTGCAAGACTGAATAATATACACAATTTCTTTAATTCATTGATGGTTTCATACAATGTTTCCATATCTTGTGAATAATGATGCAATGTACACAGGAGAGCAGATATCTTCTTGAGTTACTGATTCCATTTTTTTGAATATATATCCCAAAGTGGAATTAGTGGGCCATATGGTAGTTCTATTTTTAGTTTTTAAACAATTTTCATAATTTTTTTAACATTTTGTTTTATTATAAAGATATGGCATACAGGTGAAGATTAACTACAAAAGTAGACTGCATGCAGGTAAAATTTGGGCTTCTATCAGGCCCTCATTCTCCCTAGTAGTGGGCTAGATATCCTTTGTATTTTAACCATAATGTTTTTCATAATGGGTATTTGAATTTACATTCTCATCAACAGTGAATAGTGGCTCTCTTTTTTCACATTATCACTAACACTTATCTTTGCTTCTTCAAAATAGCCAGTCTAACAGGTGTGAAATTATAACTTCATTGTGGTTTTGATTTCCCTGGCGATTACTGATATCAAGCAACTTTTCATATATCTCTATAGGCCATTGAATGTCTTCTTTAAAAAAAAAAATCTTTATTCAGGTCCTTTGCCCATTTTCAATTGGGTTTTTTTGGGGGCATTGACATATATAAGTTTCCATATATTTTGGATATTAATCCCTTATCATACCCATAGGTTGTCTCTCTATTCTCTTGTTTCCTTTGCTGTGTGAAATCCCACTTTATTTCTGCATTGGTTGCCTGTGTTTTTGGTGTCCTATCCAAAAAATTATTCTTGGACTCAATACAAAAAAGTTTTCCTCTTTATTTTCTTCTAGTATTTTTATAGCTAATGGTCTTATGTTGAACAATCCATTGTTAGTTGATTTTTATATATGCTGTGAGATACTGGCCCAATTACATTTTTCTGCATGTGGATATACAGTTGTTCCAAAACCATTTATGAAGAGATTACTACTCTTTCCCCATTATGTGTTCTTAGAAACCTTGGCAAAGATCAGCTGAGTACAAATGTGTTGATTTATTTCTGGGCTTTCAATTCTGTCCCCCTGGTTTGTATGTCTGTTTCCATGCCAATATCATACTTGTATATCTGTATCTTTGTCATTTATTTTGAAATTAGAAAATATGATGACTCCAGCCTTGCTTTTCTTGTTCAGCATTGCTTTGCCTGTTTGGGGTCATTTGTAACTCCATATGGATAAATTTTTTTTAAAAATACCATTGGAATTTTGATATGGATTGTGTTGAATCTGTAGATTACTTTAAGTAGTTATAGACATTTTAACAATATGAATTATTCAAATATATAAACATGGAATATCTTTTCAGTTGTTTGTGTCTTCAATTTTTTTCATCAATATTTTGAGTTTTAGGTATACACACCTTTCATATTCTTGATTAAATTTATTTCTTAGTTATTTTATTCTTTTTGATGCTTTTGTCAATGGGACTGTTTTAATTTTTTTCAGATAGTTTGTCTTTAGTGTGTGGAAATACTGCTGACTTTTGCGTCTTACAACTTTACTGAATTCAATTATTAGTCCAAATAGATTTTTTGGTGGTGCACTAGAACTTTTTTATATAGAAGACTTTCATATGCAAACAGAAACAATTTTATCACTTTCTCTCTGATTTGAATGCTTTAAATATATTTTTATTGACTAATTAAGACTTCTAGTACTATGCTGAATAAAAGTGACAAGAGTGGACATCCTTGTCTTGTTCTTATTCTTAAAGAAAAAGTTTTCAGCTCTTTACTATTTTGTATGTTAGCTGTAAGTTTGTCATATCATATACGACCTTTGTTATGTTGAGGTACATTTCTTTAACACTTAATATTTTTTAGAGTTTTCATAATGAATGATTATTGAATTTTGTCAAATACATTTTCTGTTTCTCTTTAGATGATCATATGGTTTTCATCTTTAATTCTGCTGATGTGATGTATCACATTTATTAATGTGCATATGTTGAATCAGCCTAATATTCCAGGAATAAATTCCACTTTCTCATGTATCATCCTCTAAGTGGGCTGTTGAATTTAGCTTGCTAGTATTCTTGTGAGGATTTTTATAACTATATTTATAAGAAATATTGACTTCCAGTTTTTCTTTTTTTCTAGTGTCCTTATCTGACCTTGGTATCTAGGTAATAATTGGTTTGGTAAAATAAGTTTGGTGATAATGTCCATTGATTTTTAAAAATATTTTTAAAACTTCTCTATTTGATTTTTTTCCTGCTCTTTCAAAAAGTTCTTCTTTGGGTCTAGTTTGTTCTTATTTTTCTCATTTATTGAGAAGTTAGTTTATTTGAGATCCTTCTTTGTTTGTTATGTAGACTGCATTATTGTAAAATTCTTAGAATTGTCTTTGGTGCATTTCATAAGGTTTAAAGTGTTACATTTGTCTCAATATTTTTAAAAACTTCTCTTTTGATTTCTTTTTTGACTTATTGGTTGTTCGGTAGTGTGTTGCTTAATTTTTACATATTTGTCAATTTTCCAAAATTTATCTGATTTTAAATTCTAGCTTGATGACTTAATACCATTATAGTTAGAAAAGATACTTTATATGATTTCAATTTTCTTAAATTTGTTAAGACTTCTTTTGTGAACTACCCTATGATCTAACTTGAATAATGTTCAGTGTGTGCTCGAAAATAATGGGTATGGCATGTAGTGTATATGTCCATTAAGTCCTTTTAGTCTACAGTCCTTTTCAATTCTGATGTTTCCTCATTTATTTTCTGTCTAGATGATCTATTCACTGTTGAAAATGAGTTATCAAAGTCTCCTAATATGATTGTATTGTTATCTATTTCTTCCTTCAGTTCTGTTAATATTTGCTTTTTTACATTTAGGTGCTTCAGTATTTGGTTCATATATATTTGTGATTGCTATTTTCTCTTTATGAATTGATTTTTTTATTATCATGTAATGACTTTGTCTCTTATGCCAATTTTTGACATAAAGTCTATTTTTTAATAACATAAGTATAGCCACCCCTGATCTCATTTGGTTACCATTTTGTGGAATAACTTTTCCAACTCTTCACTTTCAGCGTGTGTGTGTTCTTAAATCTGAAGTGAGTTTCTTGTAGATAACATATAATTGGATTAAAAATACACTCTATCTTTTTAATGGATAATTGAACTAATTACATGTAAGTAATTATTGATAAGCAAAATTTATTATTGATGTTTTATTATTGTTTTTTGTGTGTTTTACAGTTTCTTTGTTTCTTTCTTCTTCTCTCACTGTTTTTCTTTTTGATTTGAGATTTTTTTTTGTAGTGGTGTGCTTTGATTTCATTCTTTTTAGTGAACCTACTACAAGATTTTTCATGGTGATAACTATGAGTCTTACATAAAACATCTTATGCTTACAACAGTGTATTTTAAGCTGATAACCACTTTTATCACACACAAAAACTCTAATTCCTGCTCACAAACATTTTATGTTATTGATGCCATAATTACATCTTTTTTATACTGTGTATCTATTGGCAAATTGTACTAGCTGTATTAGTCAAGGTTGTGCAGAGAACTAGAATTAATAGAATATATACAAATATATAAGAGGGAAGTTATTATGGAAATGGGTTCACATGATTATGGAGGCCAAGACGTTTCACATATACCATTTGCAAGCTGGAGGGCCAGGAAAGCCAGTGGTGTAATTAGTACAAGTCTGTGAACCTGAGAACTAGGGATGGTACAGGTTTTAATTGGATGGTGTACTGCTTGTTGTTTGGAATGCTCTTGCACCCTGCTTATGCTTGCCATATTTTACTCATCCTTACAACTCAGGTCAAACATAACCATCACAAGGAAATCTTCATTTCTGCCTAACCAGAAATAATCTCTTTTCTCTTTGGACACCTTTCTATTTTACATATCTCCTAATATACTTATTATTTCATACCTTATATTTTATTCAACTTACTGTTTATTTTTACTTCTGAGTAATGATTTCACCAAAGACTAGTAGCCTTATTTGTGTTCATATTGCTAAAAGTGTCTAACATGCTAACTAGTTTTGTATATGCTTGTTCAAATACTGAATTAAAAAAACTTTGTCATTGTTTTCCTCTATTAAGTTTATACATTTTATTTTCTCTTACTTTATCTGAAGTATTTCCCACTTTAGAATGAAGACTTGCATGTAGACCAATATATATGATCAATTTATATCAAAGTATAATCTATTCATTTAGATGTCGATATTTAGCTTCACCTTTTTTTGGCCCTTAGTTTTATACAGTAGAACCTACTGTTGACTTTGGTGCTTTTAGATATTTTTACAGTGAAAATAAATATTTACTATAAACCTCCTAGAAAAAGTGAGACATAGGTCTATTATATGCCTTGTCACCAAAGTCTTGAATTTTCCCACTTAACACACTTTATAGCCAGAGAAAGAATGCAGTTCACCTTCCAGGTCACAGAAGATGCTGTTTAGTTATTTACCTGCATATCACAAGCACCTCTCCTGGCCTCTTTATTCTCCAGACTCTAGACACACAAGGACTCTAGGGAGAGACTTTACAATAAGAAATATCATTTTAGAGTGCAGAAGTTTTCCAGTTTTTTTAAAATAGAAGATGAGATCAAAATAGCAATGCTATGACTTGTCAGCAACTCAACTGTTCCACTAAAATCAATAGGTGATCTCTGGAAGTTGGACCCTAAAAAATCCTTTATCTTCCTATATGGAACTGCACTCAAGACAAATGAAAACACCGAGGTGGCTAAAACACTTGTTTCCTCTGAAGCATTATTTTATAACACCTCATAAAATGTAGAGACTCATTATTCTTTAGTTGAAAGACTGACATTTAAGTGATTCAAGTCTTTATCCTGATCTGTATCACAAGCCATTTCCAGGTTCTAATAAAATGGTTTTCTCTGAGTTGAGGAGATTGTTTTTCCTGCAAGTTTTCTTATGTTTAAAAACTTCTGGTCTATGTTCTTGACTAATACCTCCAGAAATTGTCTTATTTTAAACTCAAGGAAATTAATTTGTGATGGCATAGTTTGAAAACTGGGCATTGGTTATTCTAAATAATAGTTGCATTTTTTTTTCATACTGGAAGTAGGAAAGAGATCTGTTCAACTCTGAACGACTTTATCTCATCAAAAGTTCTTCTCCAGAGTAATGTATAGGCATTTTGAAAATAATGGAGGACACTTTCTATCTGAAATGCCTGTGGAATGGATTATGTAGCAAATGCCCATTTAACCTAAAATATATATATGTATCCTAAATCAATAAGTGCCTTGAATATGATATGAAATATCACTAAGACTATGAAGGAGCTAAATTTATTATAAAGAAGATAGTGCCATTCATAATGATTAGCCAATATCCAGCATTTTAAACTTAGGCTAAAGCACTAATAAACTGAGTCCAGGCTTTAAAAGTCAAGAATAAAATTGAAGAAATTTTAAAAAAGGTTAATAAACTAGAGTGTATTACTTAGTATTTGTCAACTACCCTGTATGCCTAGCAGTGGCTTTCTTTTGATGCATTGGCTCAGAAATTTTATATCTATCTATCTATCTATCTTTCTATGATACATACATCATACATATATACATACATACACACATACATACATACATAGATAAATAAATCGTATTGGCAGGTCTAATAATCGAATGAGAAACAAGTGATTGATTATCTTCAACGAGACATTTGATGAATTTTCAGCCGAGAGAGAGAGAGAGAGAGAGAGAGAGAGAGAGAGAGAGAGAGAATGCATTGGATATGCTAAGTAGTTACAAGAATTCTACACTCTGTTGTGACTATTATCAACGCATCTGCTCCCTTCCCCACATCCACATTCACATTAACATATATTATCATTCATTCCCCTAGATGGAATATTGATAGAGACATGGGTTTTTTTGGAAGAGCAGGAAAAAAAAAAAAAAAAAAAAAAACAACTTTGCAGGCCAGTTAATGGTATTTTAGGGGATTTCATTGAAATCAGTTGTGAACATGTTGACCAAATTATATGGTTAATAGAGCAACATATGATGTCCCAATCATTTAATTGTCTATAAGTAATGAGGAATTGGGGAAGGGATTGAAAGCTGATTCCTGGAAAACAGGTTCAAAGACAGCTGAATAAACAGTGCCTTACTTTGAGCAAAGGAGACACTAATCTGAAAGCCTCAAGTTTCTCACAATATAACTAATACAGATATTCATCTTGGACAGATGTTCCGTTCTTTTTTAGACAACAGTTGTAGAGATGTGCACCTATAGTGAGCTTAAAATGGGGAAAATTCAACATTGCTATGACTGGAACTAGTTACATTGCTAGAACATTGATTGGTTCTCTCGGGAAATAAGGAAGTAGCATGTTCTCACCTGTGGGGGGAAAAAGTAGGAACAGCTAGTCCATCTCCAGGCTACAGTAGTCTGGCTACGTTAGATCCATTTGGAGATAACAGTAAAAGGTCAAGGAGTTTTTACAGTGGATTTTGGCTGCTATAAGAGAGTTTTGGTTCTTTCTGGGAAATTTCTTTGAGATAGCCCAACTTTTCCAGGACTCTGTGCATGAGGCACTGAGTACCTTGGGTTGGGTTTATAATGCCAAATAAGATGAACTATTGTTGAATGAGAAACTGACTTGGAGAATTCAAGATAAATTCTTGCAGCCAGCACCAGCACCCTGGAAAACTTTTCTAGATTTTATGTTGAAACTGGGTGAGTAAAAAAAAAAAACCAGATTTTTACTTTCAAAATCAGGTTGATGTGCCAGATTAAATAATGTGTCTCAAGTCTCAAAAACTTTTCTAGTCTTTGTGTTGAAACTGAGCAAGTAAACAGGAGATTTTTACCTTCAAAATGGGGGCGTAGCAGCTCCATATTAAATAATGTCTCATGTAGCCAAAAGACACAAACTTTGTGGCCTTGGCAGAAAAACAACATGGCTGCAATTGCTGAGTTCAAATGTCTCCGTGGCTTAAATAAAAGGTGTTGATGGTTATGTTACTGCTTAATGTAGGACATTAGTTGGACTGAAAAATTAGAAGTTGTTAGGTTGATTGAGCCCCTGGCAGATGCCTTACTTCCCCAAACTGAAATTAAAAGCACCCTGCTTTCGATGTCAAGCATTTATCTCTTTCTCTTTGCACCTGTTGATCTCTTCCTCACTTTCTACCCTAACATCAGTCTCATTGAGGAGAAAGAAGAATCAGGGCAGGGCCAATGTCTATTTTTCTCCCAATGGGGAGTGAGGCTATCTGCCCTTATTCAAATATGCTGGGGAACTCTGGGGAAAAAAAGGAAGTTAAACTTTTATAGCTTTTTTGGATACAGGTGCCCAAATTACCATTTTACCCAGTCCAGCATAGAGGTAAAGGAAATGCCTGGATTCAGCTAATGAGGACATCACTGTGGGGAGGGAAAAATAATGTGACCTTGCGGGTGGTCAATTTGGGCCAATTTAATGTTTGGATCATCCATTCGCATCCATGGGGAATTGGTTCCAGGATCCCTACAGTTAACCAAATCCATGGATGTTCAAGTATCATATAAAATGATGTAGTATTTATGTATTAACTATGCAGGTCCTCCTATGTACTTTACATTATCTCTAGATTACTTATAATACTTAATATAATATAAATCCCATGTAAATTGTTGTTATGTTGTATTTCTTAGGGAATAATGATATGGAAAAAAGTATTTACGTGTTCAATACATTTGCAATTATCCATTTCTTTCCCAAATGTGTTCAATCTGTGATTGGTTGAATCTATGGATGCTGAACCTACAGATACTGAAGGCCAACTATAATTTTGTTGTTGTGTTATATACCTGCACTACTGCATTTTATAAATTCCAAATGGTATTCCCCTGATTGTGAACAGCCATATGTTTAGAAGTCTCCTTTGGGGCCTCTTTGAGCTATAGATCACTGTGATTGCTGATTCTGCTGATCAGAGCCCTTGGCATAGGAAAATTCCTCCCCCCACTGAATGCTGCTTGGAGTCTCGTTAATAGTATTCTTTCCTGAATGGTGGGTGGGTATATTGAATAGATCTGGTTGTATTCTATGATGGTCAGAGTAGTCAGTGGAATGTCATAGTTACAGAAAAATTCTCCAGAAGCAGTACAGTATAGACACGAAGCTTGAGTATTTTGGGGGGGAAAAATCCCCATAAGTCTTCTGCATTTCTGCATGTCTTGAGAGCAGAGTTACTGGTTCCTTTTTTTTCTGAATTATCTTTTCAAGCATGTTTGTATAGCAAACAGCGTTGGAAAATAGATACAGTGTTTCTCTCTGGGGCAAATGCCAGGCATGCTTAGTATTCATTATCATGTCTGTGATCCATGCTTCTTAGGCTCTGAGTTCCTCTCCTGTAAAACAACTTATTGCATATGCAGGTGTCACCTGTCCCTGTGGGAATTGGAGCTCAGGGAACAGATGCAAATGCTAAAACTCTGGCTTCTGCTGTTGCCATGAATAATAAAGGTCTTTGTCTCTGACCTAGGCTTCTTCTGTCTTCTGCCCGTATTCATGAAACTATGACAGGTTAACCTGCTAGCATACAAATAGGGCAAAAATATCTGTCTTCTCACAGTTCTCAATGCCCTTTCTACAGATTTCTGTTTTCCAGTTGAAACTATGGCACCATGATGTCATTATCACCAGCTCTTTTGCTTTGATGATCATTCAATAAGACACAGATATTTTAGTAGAAATACAATAATCATAATAATGTTGAAATAATGATGGGCAATTTATGTGGCAGTAGCTAGTAGAGATCAATTGAAGCTATTAGATGATAAAGAAAGCAACTTGATGCCATATTAAAAACACATCTTAAAGGCTTACAAGGCATGAAAGTATATGCTGACAAAGGAAAGAAAAGATATGAACCATGATTTAGTTAATATACAGTCTTCAGGCTGAACAGTGGAGCAATAGATGGGTTGCCAGATTTTTCTTTAAAGCAATCCATCCATATACCATGGTCTTTCCTAAGACTGCTGACTCCCTCTAACTAGCTGTTATTAACAAATGAGCACTCCACTAGGGGTCAGTAGTTGCTCAGCCCCAATCATGGAGCCAGAGCAGGGGGTTAACAACTATGAGACAAGTGAATCCTGGGACAGTCATTGCTGTCAATTGCAGATCGCCGGGTGGACAGAACTAAAGAAAAAGCAGATGACTGTATGGCAGGCTCTAGACACAGTACAAGCAGAGGAGTGTAGGGAGTGGTTTCATAAGAGCTGGGTACAAGACTTGCTGGCTGGTAGGTGGTGGTTTTCCTCATTTCTTGTCAGTAGTTCAGGAGCTGGGTTCTTCCTTGATTGCTACTAGCTTGGCAAAAGACATCTCTGAAGGGTACATGGAAGAAAGGGCTATTAGAGGGGATGACAGAACCAGGGCCATAACCCCTAAGGGAATGAGAGCTATAGCTTTCAGCTGAGCAATTGTTGAAAGACAAGATGACCTTAGTTTAAATTCTAGGTAAATTACCCACACTTACCTAGTGTTATTTCCCCTTTTCTGCTGTGATTTCTAGAATTTGTTTAGCAATGGCTTTTGGCATCCAATGTAGGCTTTATTCTGACTCACTATTTCAAATCTGGTTGTGAACATAACTCAATAATTTAGATATCACAGAAGATAGCAACTTACAACCATGAAAAAGTACCCATTGAATCTCAAAACAAGACAACTGTGGTCTTATTTACCATTCAACAAACCATGCATTTAGACAAACAGTATTCCATCCTTTATTAACAGATATCTAAGTTCTGTGGATAGATGAATACTTATTACAGCTGGCATATTAATTTAAGATAGGCCACATTTATGACCTAATAAAGGTTTTTATTTATGTTATGTGTGACCTTTAATGTACATAGTGGGCTCACTAAAAATTATTGTGCTTTGTACGTTTAAATATTTTTAATAAACTTGTCATTCTTTTTTTTTTTTCTGAGTTGGAGTCTCACTCTGTCACCCAGACTGGAGTGCAGTGGCCATTCCTGGCCACTGCAGCCTCAACCTGCTGGGCTCTGGGGAGCCTTCTGCCTCAACCTTCCAAGTAGGTGTAACTACAGGCATGCGCTACCACATCCGGCTAATTTTTGATTTATTATAGAGATGAGGTCTTGCCAAGTTGCCCGGGTGGGTCTCGAACCCGCGGGCTCAGGCAATCCACTCACCTCGGCCTCCCAAAGCACTGGGATTACATGCTGAGCCACTGAGCCCGGCCATAAACGTTTCATGAGGAATGCTTTGAGATACAGTCAAAGGAACACTGAGATGAGAGTCTTGAGACTTGAATTTTAGCCCCCATAATGAGTTGTATGAAATCGAATAAGTCACTTAACCTCAGCAAGTGTATTTGCTCAACTACATAATGAGTGAGGCTGACTAAAAATCTCTTACACATTTAGGCACAATTATAATTCTATGAAAATGTAACTGTGATAGAAATGGGCAACATTGGAAGAACCTATGCAAAAAGTGGTCAGTTGGTCTTTGCCGCAAATATGTAGGGTATTAGTGTTCTACTCAGATACCTAATGAAAGCACAGGAAACATTTAACTCTTATTAGGCACATTTCAGAGCAAAATACAGCTTGGGCTGATATTTGTCCTCTGAGGAAAGCTCAGTGGCTCAGAGTATAGAATATTGTTTTTTGATTGCCTAGCATTCCATTTGTAGCCCCAGGGCCCCAGAGCACTGGCCTTACATTAGGATCCCCTTCAGGACCTTCACAAGATCAATGCTTTGATCTCCACAGACACTCACTGCAGGAAATTAAACCAGACTCCTGGGGTCCAAGCCATCATCAGCTACAACCTCAGGGGGATGGGAAACAGGGAGCAGGCTACTTTAGGCAAACTGTTGAACAAATATAGGCTTGAAAAATGAAAGAACTACACTGATGCCTTTTCTATTTTCTCAGATAGATGTATTTCTTTCAGTAGTAGCAGATGTCCTAACTTTAGTCTGAAAAGCACACTTGTAATCACGACAGATCTTTACTGTGGCTCACTGTCAATCTGACAAATAAATAAATAAATAAATAAATGGTAGCATTTGTGAACATCAACAGACCTAAAATTTTAAATTTATTTGTTTTAACAAAATATGGGGTTTAGAGAGAGGTATTTTGTTCTTGAGAATCTCAACATATATTATTAGATCGGTTTCCTAACATATAAAGTGTGAAAGTAAATTAGCTCATGCCAAATGGGAGACAAAAAAATGGTTAATAACTCTACTGTAAATTTTGACACAGTATATAATGGAAGAGGACTTTTTAATTCAGGTGTTTTACTCTGCACAATTTAATTAAGGAGCATACAACTAACTGTCCATGAAGAAATAGTGACATAGCTAGGGGAGATGCTATTCTTAGCCTTCTCTTTGATTTTCAGTCTTCTTTTCTCATTATCTTTGTCAATTAGTAGTTACTAAACTTCTTCAGGGTCATTGACTGTGTACTTAAAACAATTCCATATTGAGTAATGGAAGAATAGAAATTGGCTTCACCATTTTCAGAAACTTACCCTTGAGATTTCTTTCTTCTTGTGTCTGGATGCAACTACATTGGTTTTGCCTCTAGGCTCTAAGGGATAACTCTCTTTGAATCCCGTTAGCAAGCCTGTTTCCATAAAACCAGAGAAAGTTACACAAAGATTCAGGCAAATAACTTACTATTATACAATTTTTAAAAATTGTGTATTTTAAAATTTTTATCTTTAGATGTTTACTGTATTTATCCCAGTTTACTCTGATATAACTGGAAGTGGTAAGTTATTAATTGTAAAAAGAAGTACAAGACGCTTGTTTTGTGTTTTCTGCTCCTTTTATACATATATATTTTTTCAATCAATTATGATTTGAGTTCAAGTGGAAGATTCTAGAAACACTTTCTAGGTGAAAGAATGTCAAGCTGAGGGAATAAGTAGAACTTCTGAAAACAGAAACAGAAAGCAGAACTAGGAAAGAATATTTTGGCTTAAAGAGAAGTATTGGTAATTCTCATCTAGTGTGGGATAAAGTCCAATTTCATTAGTGTTACAATGAGCTCAAAATTGTTAAAAGAAGCTTCACTTAACTAACAAAGAATAAAGACTGAAAGGTATATAGTAAACAAAATTACTAACATGAAGATAATAAATTTCCTATTGTAGGTATATAGTTTAGATGTATACCATCTAAACACCTTTCCTGGAACCTAGACTGTCAATTTCACATGACTTGAGGTTAATATTTGTTCCTTTTGAAAGATATTTCAAGTGTATAGTAGTTTACAAACGCAATGAAAAAATGCACATTTCCTTTATTGTATTTATTCCTGAGTTACAAATTAGTCATTCAGTTAATCATACTAATTATCTGATTGTTTCCTCTTCCATCTCACACAATACAATATACCCAGACAAATCATTTCAATCAAATTATTTGTACAGACCTTTCATATAACACAAATATTTTTCCCAACATTTGAAGCTACTCTAATGACCAGTGATGTAATATAATTAAGGAAGTCAGGGATTATAGCTTAAGCTTTAAAGTACAACTCTCAGGTTAAAATCCTAGTTCCACCATTTAGTTACTGTATAGGAAAATATAATTTATTTGTACCTTTGTCCTCATTGGAAAAAAAAAAAAAAGGAGGGGACTTTAAAACTATGCTTTCTTTTTTGGGTTATTTAATTTTAAAAGGATAAGTGTTTGATAAATAATAAGCACCTAATTAATAGGAGATATTTTGTGGCTCTTGGATTAGTACTCTATAGGCAAGGAAATGTTCTTGATAGTCATTATGCTTGACTTTTTTTTTTTGAGTTGGAGTCTCACTCTGTCGCCCAGACTGGAGTGCAGTGGCCGCTCCCGGCCACCGCAGCCTCGACCTGCTGGGCTCCGACAATCCTTCTGCCTCAGCCTTCCAAGTAGCTGGAACTACAGGCGCACGCTACCACGCCCGGCTGATTTTTTGATTTATTGTAGAGATGAGGTCTCGCTGCCCAGGCGGGTCTCAAACCCACGGGCTCAGGCAATCCACTCACCTCAGCCTCCCAAAGGCATGGAATTACAGGCTGAGCCACCGAGCCCGGTTTATGCTTGACTTCTAGGAGAAAAGCTTGTGGTTAAGCTACCCATATCTTGAAGAGTCTGGGGTGTCAATGCAGAAATCCTACCAGAACTTTTCTGTTTAGGCAGGAAGAAGTCCTGTGATCTATGAAGAATGCTCTGTAGCATGCTTGTACTCACTGGGTTGTTTCTACATTGTTTGAAAGTGAGTCCTGCATAGGAATATCCAGGTTATGTTTCATACTGTTGACATATTTTTAACATGGAATGGAGGATTTTTCTTGCTTTGTTCCCTGAAGTTCAAATGTATTACAGAAATCATAGAAATAAACATAGAAATCATAAAATAAATAAAGTTGAGGACTGAGAGATAAGCACCAGATAAAATATCAAACGATACTTGCATATATTGCACTCTTGTCATTTGTCAAACACTCCACTAAGCATTTAATTGGAATGACATCATTTAGTTGTCACAATCACCCAGTGAATGAAGGGTTATTATCTTCATTTTTAAATGAAGAATCTGAGTCTCAGAAATGTTAATTTGCCCTGGAGCACATAGCTATTAACTGACAGAGTTTGGAAGTGAGCAAGATCTAGCCATAATCTAAGGCTTATGTTCTTCTTCTTAAACTAAATTTTATACCATGGTCTCTTCATGTAATCATATCATTCTCTATTAAAATATCAAATGTATTTTGCACTTGAGTCCACATAATTTCTCTTCATGAAGGGCTCAGATATGTTCCATGTTGAGTTAGATTCAAGACTGGCTCCTTCTTTGGTTAACTTTTCCTTAGGGGAGTAGGCAAACAGCCTGGTAAGAATGTGTTAAGCTCTAGAACAATGAACAAAGTACACTGAAAGACCAAACTTATTTAACACTGTTGTCCTTCACTCCTGGCACTCTCATGCCCCACCTTCCCCCACACACATACATAGCACACATAGCCACTTTTCACCAAAATCTGTTTTTTCCAACAAAGTATGCCAAGTAAAGGAACATATATTTGGAAGTCACATTAAATGTCTGTATTTTCCCTCTGATCTTTAGAAAAAGTGGATCAAATGAACTGAGCTCTTTCCAGACAATCTGATTTGAATTGCATTTGTAACAATTCTCATTGTGAATGAATTTCATCTATGTTCATATAATTGGCTGTGACCAGAATCCGGAGAAGCTGCCATGACATAAAGTCTCTCTTTATTATGGCAAATGTTGTGTTGTTGCCATTGGTGCTAGGGCTAGAAGCTTTAAGTCAATGTCTCTTGCTGCAGAGATATTCTGCTATTGTGGCTGCCACATGCTCTATTACTGTATTGATGGAATTGGATAGTATTTGACCTCTCCAGAACTCTCTCAGCTCTCCCTGGAGGTTTATAGATTTTAGGTTTAAATGTTTCTCTTTGAGATTGCCTATGTCTGACTCACTGTATAGTCAGGCAGGGATCTCCACAGAATATATTTATATTTACAGAAAGATATTAATGATGAAGAATTGGCTCACACAATTGCGGAGGCCAAGAAGCCCCATGATCTACCATCTGCAACTTGGAAACCCATGAAGGCCAGCGATAGAATTCCAGTCTGAATGTGAAGACCTGGGAGCCAGAGGAGGCGGTAGTATAAATCCCAGTCAGAGGGCAGGAAAAGACCACTGTCCCAGCTTGAGTAGGCAGGCAGGAATCAGAAAGAGACAAATTTCTCCTTTCTCTGCTTTTTGTTTTATTTAGACCTTTAATGGATTGAATGATGCCCACCTGCATTGAAGAGGACAATCTGAGCCCACTGATTCAAATGCCAGTCTCATCCAGAAAACCCTCACAAGCACACACAGAGATAATAACGTTTAATCTGGGCACTCCTTGGCTCAGTCAAGTTAATAGATCAAATTACATTCACCCACAGAGCTGACTGGCAAATTATCAACAGCATCAAGCTTGGTCATAGATTCAGAGATACATGTCAGTCCACTTCAACTAGGTAAGGTGTGTGTTACTTAATCATTTCCTTTGATAGATGATGCTGCCTGCATCTTCCAAAACATAAAACAGATAATTTTTCTTTTATTGAATGACTAGCTTTCCTAATCTACCATACATTTCTGGGCTTATTTACAAATCCCCACTATCTTCCCTAGACTGAGTCTCTAAGTTAAGTGTGTTGCTAAAATCTTATTGAACATCTACTATATAAAAAGTGACTTCTTAAGCCTCATACTTATTCAATTTATTAACTTGTTAAGCCTCAAAATAGCCCTCTCATTATAATCACAATTTTGAAGTTGAAAAAACTGGAGCGTAGAGTGGTTAAATAACTTGTACATAGTCATACAGTTGAGATTTAAACAGCCTTCACTCAGCAAAGCTAAGAATCCAATACAAGGAAATCTGTCTTCCAAGCTCATACTCTGAACCAGGGAATATATTGCCCAGAAAAATAAGAGATCCATTTTCCAGCACACCCAGAGCTTTAGAATATCTAAGCTACCTAAACAAAATTATTTAGTTGCACACATCCTGACTCTAGGGTATTATAATCCTCATATTGAGTATTTTCCCTATCTTTTATTGACTACCATACATGAGTTATTTTACTCTGGTTCATACTATAAAGACCAGGGGGCAGGGGGGGATGTTCTCTTTTCCTTTTCCAAATATCTGTACCATTTCCATCAAGTTAAAAAAAAAAACCTCTTACATAAAAATCAGAAAACAATTGAATAAAAATAATAGTGTGACAATGTAGTTTATAATTCCAAATGAAGCAATTTATTTAATATAAAGAATATTTTCCCAACTCGAAAAGTACTTAAATAGTTGAAACAGGAAGAATAGCAGGAATGAAGTGTAGCAAAAATGCTAAACTTGAGCTCACCCTATTCAAAGGTCTCTGGTTGCTGTGTGCTTATAAAGTCCATGGAGATGAAACTAAAAATTCTTTTGCACTTTTCAAGGAAAAGATGCAATGTCATAGCCAACTTAAAAGTGCTGTGATTCAGTGGACAAAATGTTGGGTGGCCACTATTATCAGAATGCATATGACTAGGTACATTTCTAAGTCTGTTTTAACGCCAATATTTTATGCATTTCTACTAATAGCACATTAGTTAATAAACCAGGTTCAATATCTTCATAGAAAAAAACAGATCCAGTATCTTCATAGAAAATAACCATAGCCAAATAATGTTGACTTTTTGTGTACTCATTTTGTTCTCTAGTTGCAACTCTTATTACTCTGTATCAAACAGTACCCTAGTGATCTAAAATAGTTATCATGCTTTCCAAACCCAGCTTACCACAAGAAAAGCCTGAAAGAGTAAGAAAAAAAAATATTGTCTTGGGAGACAGTAGCAAAAGACATGTTCATTCACTCACATACACACAAAAATATTTTGTATTTAGGTAAATAAAAGTTCCTAAATATCTTTAAAAAACAATCTCTGCCGGACTCGGTGGCTCAGCCTGTAATCCCGCGCCTTTGGGAGGCTGAGGTGAGTGGATTGCCTGAGCCCGCGGGTTCGAGACCCACCTGGGCAGCGAGACCTCATCTCTACAATAAATCAAAAAATCAGCCGGGTGTGGTAGCGCATGCCTGTAGTTCCGGCTACTCAGAAGGCTGAGGCGGAAGGATCGCCAGAGCCCAGCAGGTCGAGGCTGCGGTGGCCGGGAACAGCCACTGCACTCCAGTCTGGGCGACAGAGTGAGACTCCAACTCAAAAAAAATAATAATAATAATTAATTTAAAAAAAAAAAACAATCTAAATGAGAACATGCCATCTCCCCTATAGATTCTTCACTTACTAGGCAATTGCAAACCACCAGTAACACAACAAGTTGGTTCATAAGTGCTGGAAGATTCCAAGAGTTGGAGCTCAGGTGCAACATTAACCAAAGGTCTACAGGAACTGGATTCAGATCTCTGAGATTGGTCTTGGCTGCATTCACATTCCAGAGTTTGGCAACACGTAGACATAGAAGTCTTAGATAGGCAGCTCTCTTCCAAGTAGCTTGCTGGTTGGTGACACTGGACAACAAAACCCATTTGCTGACTGCTTCCAGACTGGTAAGGCTGAGAAACACACTCCAACGCTGCTAAGGCAGTTTCTGATTGGCATGTTGTCCTTTCACAGGGCCTGGGATTGCAGTAAGTTGTCTGGACAACTCTGGGGAGGCAGGTACTCTGCACACGGCTATCCTCTGTGACAAGGTCTTTTTCACAATTGGTCAGGTGGCAGCTGGTGGTTGTTTCATTGTGGGTTTCTTGAACATTGTCCAAGAGCCAGGTTCTGCTATGGCAGCTGCTGGGCAAGCAAAATCCATCTTCAAAGCTTATAGGATTAGAGCCGTATTCCATGGCAGAGAGTGGTGGGGCACTGTAGAATCTCCTGAGTGAGTGGCCATGGCTATGAGGCATATTGCTATACCCTTAATTGAGTTTGATCATAAGGCCCCAACATGCTGAGTTTGAAAACTAAATTATTTGCTGAGAAGATTATATACTCGGAAAAATGGGTGTTGGCTTCTTTTCAAGACTTCTTTGCATCTTATTGCTTAAGCTAATTTGAAGGATAACATCTCATTAGCACTTTGTTTAGCTATATATGAAAATGATGTCTTATTAACAAAGGTGCAAGTTCATTTTGAGTCTTCCAAATGGCTTTCATGTTAGTTTCAAACCTGACTCATTCAGGGTGGGGTTTGTCAAATATGAGTCCCAACATGTTACCCAAGCTAGCATTTTTTTAGCCACTATGACTTTGCATATTGGTACGTGGACAATGAGGCGTGTGTGAGGAAACAGACAATTTAATACTGTTTAACATTCAGCATTGGAGTATTGAGAGATAACAACTTGGCAGAACATGGTGATTTGATGTTCAGACATTTTTAGTCAAATAGTGGGTCCAGCTGAACCCAACCTCATTCCACTCAGACACTGGTCTCTCTAGTGGAACAGAAGGTAAGGGAACTGACTCTACCATGCATCCCCTCTTATTGTTCACCCAAAGTGCTGAACGTGGCCCTTGCCTTATAAACAACTCTCTTTTCACCTAACATTTTGTTCTTCTCATCTCTTTCAAGGCCAAGTTCAAATACTTCCTTTTCATATAGACTTTTCCTATGTAGAAATTATTGCTTTTTTTTAATTACCCAAAGATTTAACTCCCTTTCTCTTATGACTGTACTTTACACCAAGGAGTATGTTTACTTGTGTTTGTGCTTCTCAAAGGTTGATCATTCTCCTTTGCAACAAACCCACTTCTGTTGTGGTTTTCATTTTTGTCTATACTGTGTTTTGTATTTTCACTATGGACAGATGATCAACTCCTACATTTACTGCATTTGTACGTTGAACGTAGTATTCTAGCATACCCATAGCACAGAACCTACCAGCTCAAGTTCTATGGTATATTCTATAATTTCCTTAGCTCAACTAATGACAATAAAACAGAAGTATATTCTTAGCCCAGCATCCTGTTCTCCCTCTCTCAGATCTCAAGAAAACCAAGGACATTCAAGAACTCTCCATACCTCTTAAATACAAACCCTTCCTTGCTATGTGAAAAAATGAGGATATTGTGTACTTAAAAGGACACATCTGAATATATTCAGCATTATAAACTGCACATTATACCTGTATACAATACCTTTGTAACAAGTTATTTATAATTGTGAATAGCCACTCGTGTGTTTAAGGATCTCATTTTTTAAAGATATCATTATGGCCTCCACATGCACCTTACAACAGACTGTTTAATTCTCTTGTGGTTTTGTACTTATTATTGCATGTAGGCTTCCATTATAGCTTGTGATTTTCCTGCTTAAAGGTATCAAATGGATACTTATTGCCCTTAGAATAAGATCCCTTCCCTAGTGTACCCTATTACACCATGCACGACCTGACCTGCCACCTATTTTTCTGACTCTAACTCTTGTAATTTCCCTCTGCCCAATGTTTACCGTCCTCACAGGCCTTACTCAACACTTTGAACATATCAAAACTTTTCTTGCCTCAGTATTTTGCCCATACAGCTGCCAGTATGTTTTACCCTTTCGCTGCCTCTTCCCTTTCTATATACAGTTTTTCTCATCATTTGTGTTTCTGCTTGAGTTTATAGTGGCTCTCTGTCACTCTATCTGAAAAATAATTTGTCTATCAGAGTTTAATATTTTTCACTTTATAAAACTTAATGTATGAATGAATGAATGCATGAATGAATGAAGAATTGGAATTTCACTGTCACCCAGACTAGAATGCAGTGGCACGCTCAAGGTCACTGTAGCTTCGACCTGCTGGGTTCAGGCAATCTTTCTGTCTCAGACTTCCAAGTAGTTGGAATTACAGGCATGCGCCACCATGCCCAAATAATGTTTTTTTATTTATTGTAGAGACATGGTCTCACTAGGTTACCCAGGCTGGCCCCGATCCCCTGGAATCAGACAATCCTCTTGCCTCTGTTTCCCAAAATGCTGGGATTACAGGAGTGAGCCACTGAGCCTGGTCTATTTATTTCTTTATTGTGCCTTTGCCACTTCACTGTGAATTAATGAAGGCAAGAAGAATGTATATCTTTATCACTACTACATCCCCAGCACCATGAAGGTGCCTGGTTACCACATTAAAATATCCCTATAAATGTACCTGAAGAATGAATAAAATGTGCCAAATAAAGATGTATTCAAATTATGACTACATATCTGAAGGAATATAATTTTGAGACCTTGACATACTCGATTTTCCAAAAATCAGCAAGAATACAGAACTCAAACAGAAACCCAAACAAAACTATGTCTACCTTTCAGCTACCCCTGTGTGAAATAAGAACAAAATCATTAAGAGAACCACTTACTAGCATGGCACACTGAGTCAATTATTTTAAAATTATGTTTGATTGTATGTAGGCATGTTTTAAATACTTTTTATCATGAAAATAGGCACCTCTTTTCACTGCCAACAGAAAGTTCTCTTGCCAAATTGTGTGGGCAAAGGCAAGAAATCATATATTCATACAATTGTCTCCAGCCAACAGCCTTCTCATTAACCTCACAATGTGCAGTAAATTTGTGAATACTTGTGCAGTTCCAAATTTCCAAATGTCAGATGGTGATGTTAGGCCTGTCATTTGTGAATAAGGTCACTCCATGTGTTCTTTTCTCTTTGGGATGAAGCATTAACTTGCAAATTCCATTTAACCAAGTGCTGAATTCAGACGTGTTTCCATATATAATTTTGATTCAGTGAGTAAATACAGATTTTGGCCATTGATGGATTTATGGGAGTTACCTGCTTTATTACTATGGAATAATGTAGGCTGGAGCAACTTTTATACCTTAGGATTGTTTACATGTAGCCTACTAAAAACTATTAACTTTGTAGCACTTGGGTAATGATAATTATTTAGTTTATCTGCTATTATTCTTGAGAAATAGATAGAATTAATTGCCTGATTGTATATGGTGACTGGATAGTCTGTTACTAAGTGGTTGAACAATTCCCTGGTCTATCATGATCGTGAAGTACACGAATGATTGCCTTACAGCTGCGTGGTACCTTCTAATGCCAGATGGTGAAATAGCAACATTTGTTGTGGAAAAAAAAAAAACATTAAATATAAGGATTATAGAGCCAAAATGCTGAATTCTAAACCAGAATCGATAATCTCAAGCTGTAATGTTGAGTAATTACCTTAAACTTCCTATTCTTTGGTTTCTTCATTTTTAAAGTTAAGATTATAATAATATCAACCTCCTAAGGATGTTTTACTGATTAAATGAGATATTATTTATAATACCAGATTGCCAGATACATGCTGAATGATGAGCAAAAGTAGCTATTTCTAACCAGTTTAAGGATCTTCATGCAGACACACACGCTTCTCATCATAACATAAATCTAAGATTGATATAAAGTTATAAGAGAAAATAAGCATGGTATCTTTTTTGTTTGATTATGTTGTTAAATTATACTCATGTGTTAATTTCTCATATTCCATTCTTTGAAAGATTGGATTGTTCTTATTTGCTTTAAAGATAAATATTTAGCATGTCTCCATCTCTCCAGAGCTCACACTGGATGGTTATAAGGTTGAATGGTTTATATTGCTTTTATATATTATTATGTGACTAAGACACACTTCTAATCACTTGTTTAGCCACATTAAGGTGAAATAAAATAAATTGAAAAATTAGTCACTCTTAAATAACATAATTCATCCCAGCTCTCCCACAATGTATTTACTTCAGCCCTGCTTCAGTTTTATCTCATCAACCAAACATGCCAAATAACCTACTTTGAAGGTTCCTATAGAACCATTGTACAGCAATGGAGGAATACTAGACCAAGAGGGAGAAGAAAGATCTGACCTCTAGCCTTGTTGCTTCTATTAATTCACTGCATAAATTCAGATAAGTCACTCTGCTTCTCTGAATATCTGATAAGATAATGAGTTTAGATGAGAGGCTCTCTAAGGTCCTTTCTAGCTGTCACATCCCATAATTTTCTATCAGAATATTAATATCATAGAGTTGAAAAGAACATTAAGTGATATCTTATCAAATCTACCTACTGAATGAAATCCTCACTTTCATTTTAGGTCATCTAATCTTTATTGAAATTACTTATAAAATTTTAACAGGAAAGACCAAAGACTGAAGTGGTAGATATATATAACTGTATAATGAATGATTTGATAGTATTTTAGAGCAAATTCTGAGAATAAATAAAAAGTATGTTTTTGTGGTCAAGAACAAATTGGTCTACCCCCAAAAGAGTTTGTTGAGGGGAATAACTAACTTCTGTTAGATAGAACATTCTATGAAATAAGTCAAGTACCATATAACCCTTCTCAGACACTGTAATGCATATATGAAAAAACATTTCAGGCTCTGAAATACTTCATAATCATAGCACTATGACAATAATAATGATTCTTATGTGGAGTATAGAAATGATCTGTTACCACCTTTCTTTGTTTCTAATGATAAACAGATTTTAGAATGTGATGAAGTTATATCTGAGACTCTCTCTAAATAAACTTACTTCTTGGGATAAGCCTTAGTCACTTACAATTCAGTTATACCAGACTGTGATTCAAATAGCCAAAAAGAAGAAGAAGAAGAAAAAATGGAGGATTACACAGCATCTGTGTAGTTCTTAATGATGAACAATTGGCGAAAAGAATGAACCATGGTATCTTGACCATCTGAGTTTTATAGTTCATATTATCCAACCTTTTGTTCTATTATGTCTTCAGTGTGAAAGTGTCATGGTTTATTATAGTAATTATACACTTGTTTTTGTTTCTTTCCCCAGATGCGCTTGCTCTTGCCTGCCTCTGAGGCTAGCTTTGAATGAAGTTATTTTTCTGTTTTTATGTGATCCAGAGTTGCGAGTTTGTTTTTGACTTATCACACTTCTATGGACACTGCAATTGTGACAATGTACTATTGAGATTGTGCTAAATCAATTTCGATGATGATGATCAGAGGAGTGGTGACAACTACCTCATCTTAAAAGAATTTCACAAGCAAAAATGAGTGCATGTTTGATGTCTTAGACATAATATATCTTGGGGACTGTCACCCTAGCACCATTTCGTTAGTTTATTTATTCAATTATCTTTTTTTTTTTTTGAGTTGGAGTCTCACTTTGTTGTTCAGGCTGGGGTGCAGTGGCATGCTCACAGCCACCCCAACATCAACCTACTGGGTTTTGGCGATCCTTCTGCTTCAGCTTTCCAAGTAGCTGGAACTACAGGCATGTGCTACCACATCCAACTGTTTTTTTGTTTTTGTTTTTGTTTTTATTGTAGAGACAAGGTCTCGCCAAATTGCCCAGGCTGCTCTCAAACCTGCAGGCTCAAGTAATCCACTCACCTTGGCCACCCAAAATGCTGGAATTATAGGCCAAGCCACTGAACCCAGCCTCAATGATCTTTTGTAGAGTATAAGACATACCTAATTTTCTTGTAATTTGCTTTATTGCACTTATACTTTTTAAAAATTGAAGATTTGTGGCAACTCTGTGTTGAGCAAGCTTATAGGTGCCATTTTTTCAGCAGCATGTGCTCACTTCATGTCTGTGTCACATTTTGGTAATTCTTTCAATGTTTCAAAATTTATTATTATTTCTGTTATGGTTATCTGTTATCAGTGATCCTTGATGCTATTGTTGTATTTGTTTGGGGGAATTACAAATGAAGTCCAAATAAGAGAGCAGACTTAATAAATGTTTGTTTTCCGATTGCTCCACCTAAGAACCATTCCCCTGGTCTCTCCCTCTCCTAGAGTCTTCCTCATCCCTGAGACACAACATTATTGAAATTAGAACAATGAATAACCCTACAGAGGCCAGTAAGTGTGTAAGTGAAAGGAAGAGTCACATGTGTCTCTCTTTAAAAGCTAAAAATGAGTAAGCGTAGTGAAGGTGTGTTAAAAATTAAGAGAAGCTGAAAATGAGGCCTTTTGTACCAAATGGATAACCAAGTTGTGAATACAGAAGAAAAGTTCTTGAAGGAAGGTAAAAGTGATGCTCCAGTGAACACTCAAATGATAAGGAAGTTGAACTGCCTTATTGCTGATAGGGAGAGAGTTTTACTGGTCTGCATAGAAGATGAAACCAGCCACAACATTCCCTTATGTCAAAGACTAATCCAGAGGAAAGCTCTGACTCTCTTTAATTCTATGAAAATTGAGAGAAGCAAGGAAACTGCAAAAGAAAAGTTTGAAGCTAGCAGAAGCTGGTTCACGAGGTTTAAGGTAAACATAAAAGTGCAAGATGAAGCACTGATAGAGGAAGCCATAGCAAGTTATCTAGGAAAAAAGGCTAAAATAATTTATGAAGTTTACTACACTAAAAAACAGATTTTCAATGTAGATCAAATCTTCTTTTGGAAGATGTAATCTGGGACTTTCATAGCTAGAGAGGAAAAGTCAATGTTTGGTTTCAAATCTTCAAAGGACAGGATGACTTTCTTGTTAGGGGCTATTGCAGCTGGTGACTTTAAGTTGAAGTCATGGTCATTTACCATTCTGAAAATCCCAAGGCCCTTAAGAGTTATGCTAAATGTACTCTGCCTGTGCTGTATGAATGGAACAACCAAACCTGGATGACAACACATCTGATTATATCATGGCTTACTAAACATTTTAAGCTCATTGTTGAGATCTATTGCTAATAATAAAATTCTTTCAAAATATTGCTCCTCACTGAAATTTCACTTGGTCACCCTAGATCTCTGATGGAGATGTACAAGGAGATTAATGTTGTTTTCATTCCTGTTAACACAATGCTTATTCTACAGCCCATGAATCAAGGAGTAATTTTGACTTTCAAGTCTTTGCAGTGCTCTGAAACCTGCAATATCTTTGAGATATGCCTGTATTTATTACTTGCAAGATTCTGTTAGGCAAGAATCTGTCCACTGAGCATACAAAGAAAATAAACAAACACATTAAAAGAAGTACTGATTAAAAATAATTATAATTTCAATTAAATATCAAAAATAGTGACTGGCATTTTATGTTATGTAAATATCTTTAATGCTAGTACCGTTAAGAGAATAATAAACTCCATTGATTGTAGAGTCTGTCTAAAAGGGGTGAGGTGACAGATAAGATTTCTCTGAACTTTGAAGGGTTGGAGAGATATAACATTCCTTCTAGAGGCCCTAGGCTGTATATGAACTCAGCTCTGCACAGTGTACTCAAGGAAATGAAAAGAGGTGGCACCAATGGAGTGTATGTTGGTAAAATGTGTATGTGGAGGGAACTGGTACTTAAATGTTGATGGGCTGTATATTGGTGGAATTTGTTATGGGGACTGGAGAGAGGGCACAGGTAAGGCTACCAGTGGTCTTTAAGATTATATTAAGAAGTCCTTATTAGGAAAAGAAATTGCTTAAAATTTTACATGCGTTTCTCATTTAGAAACATGTTAGCTACATGCAACAAATTGCAATTCAAAAGTCAAGAATAAGAAATCCTACTGGCTTACATAAGCCAAAGTCCAAAAATGAGATGATCCAGGCTCCATTCTGCATTTCTCTTTGTTCTGGTTTCTTTCGGTCGATGGCTTACGTTTCAGGCCATATAAAAGATGGATACAGCATTCTACATATGACAAACTTCAGAGGTAGAAGGATTGTTTCAAGAAACTGTTAGGAAGAACTTTACTAGAAGCATCTCTCTATAATAAATCCTTGTTTCTTGCTGGCTTACATCAGATTACATACTCACTCTTAAGCCAATCACCTTTAGTGGGGGCTGGGGTACTGCAGACTAGCCAGATTCAATTCTATTACCTGGGCAGGGTCATGTTAATTTATGTGCAGTTAAGGAGAGATAAACAAACAAAATCTAGTTACCACAGGAAGAAGAGAGGGGAGATAAACAACTGTGAGAGCAATGAACAATAAGTTGCTCACATCCACTTATATATTTTTATTCCCACTTACATATTTGAAAATGTAGATGATTGTACTCCCTTTAATAAGAGAATGTAATGAACTCCCGAGTTAGCACATTCAGACCCAAGCCCAGGATATCAAGAAGTATAGTCTTCCCTCTCAGTCTAGAACTCCTACTCATGATACTGCCTTGTTTCAAATAGTTCACAGGTGACTTCTACTGTGAAAACAGATGGTCTTAGAGTGAGTTAAGCACCAACATAAGAAATAACTCTTAGAAATTAAAATCCTTTTATTATAATAGAATGCATGCGTGTTTAATTTTTTCCATACCTAAAATGTTTGTTTCATTACACCAGCTACTGTAATTAGTTAAAATTATGATCTCAGAATTTCATTATGGCTTATGTATGTCTGAGAAGGAGGATCACAAGAAGAATTTTGACAATTTACTCATAAAAAAACAGTCAGGCTAGTACTTGTGGAAGCATCACTGCTGTCTCTGAAACTTTTTATCTTGGACTAGATTCATTAGTAGTTTTACCAAAGTGAGGTGCCCTGATTAGGCTGAAATGACCATGGATAGAAAAGTAGAGGGCAATCTCCTGTCCAAGCTCTAATTCTAATTAGTAGACATTCTCAGAAACGAACTTTGTGTTGTCAGAACACTCAGTTTATCAGGGAACTTACTCCCATTCTTCAAATTAAATATTTTATTTTTAGACAAAGATTGGCAATTTGAAGTTACTAACAATCATCTTACAAAGGGAATTAACAGCAAGACTTGTGATCTGATATCAGATTAAATAAGTTTATTTAAGGAAAAAAACCCACCTCTTTCTCAATTTTTAACTAGAGAAAAGGAAAAACACAAGGAAAATGAAGAAAAAGAGATAGGTGTTCTATGAGACAAATTCTTTTACTATTAACAGAATTTAAAAATACCAATCACCCTTCCAGGTAGTAAAATACAGACTCTATCCAGATGATAGGTAAGATAAACTTTAATTGTAAAGCGAGGTCTGGAGCATTGAACCAGCTGATCAGTAGAAGCCAGATCCACAGATTGGTCTGCAGCAAGAGGACTGGACGGTCCTAGAAGGAAAATACACTGGACGGCAGAATCCAGATCCATAGCCCAGGGAAGAGAAGCCACTGCTTCCATAACCCAGGGGTCTGAAGCCACTGGATCTACAGCCCAGTGAGGAAAAGTTCCTAGATCCACAGCCCAGGGAGTGGCAGCTGCCGGATCCAAAGCCCAGAGACCCAGAGTAAATCCTTTGGTAGGGACTGCACAGCATAGAAGTCCTGGGGTGGTAGCAGGATGTCTGGCAGGGGCTGGACACCACACAGGACATCTGGCAGCCGGTGGGCTCACAGCAGGTCTCCTGGCAGCCCCTGTAGAAAGATGAACCCAGCTGGTAGGTGCTGGGAGAGCAGAGGTTACTGCTGTAGACCAGGTTGCTGGGGTAGGAAGAACCACAGGAGGAGCCTGGGTAGTGCAGGTAACCCCCAAGGGAGCAGGGGGGAGACGTTTCCAGAGCAGCTGTTGTAGGGCATGTTGGCGGGAGGTATGAGTTCAGTTGAGTTACAGTGTGAAGATGTTCTGGTGTCCCTACCTGTTCCCTGTCATGTTTATATAACCTCACTCTGCTTGGTGTGATGCAGTATCAGAGACCCTGCCCATTCTTGTGCAGGTCTTTTCATAAAATGACTAATTAACCTAGACTGTAATTATAAATAAATACATTCATGTGTTCTTAACAGCAGTTTAATCACGCTGGTTATTGGAAGTCACTCGGCTTCTCTCTCTCTTTCTATCTTTCTCTCTTTTGCAGAAATAAGGTGTAGTTTGTCTTCAAAAATATTGCTCATGATGAATATAGTGTCCCTTCCCCTCTTATTGGGCTTGGGTATTTTGAGCATGAGTGTGTAAATTTTTTCCAGCAAGGTAGTCCTAACAGCCATCATTTTCCAACTCCTAATTATGTACATGTTTTGTTTAACAATTATTATGTGCAAATCATATAAAAGTGTGGCATAATTTAATATTTCCAACACTTGCATGAGATAAGAATTGCTATAAACTATTTAGCAATGAGGCCACAGAGGCTTGGATAAGTTTTGTAACCTCCAGGTAATAGATCAAACATGGACTCCATGTTGCAAACCAGGCTTGTCTGTCTCCAAAGCTAGCAGGAACCACAATGCTATACAGACAACTTGAGAAGCTTGCTACTTCTGCTCCCAGAACTACATAGACAATTGAGTATGTAGGTGAAAAAAATAATATTTTAAGGTGACAATATTTGCATCGTATCTGATATATCTACATGAGTATTTTTGCCCTTTTTATGAAGTCCCCAAATATAGCCACTGAAATAACACTTTCTTGACAATTTTTGATTATTTATTTTCTTAGTGTTTCAACTTGCCATGGAGATGATTGTTACAAATTGTCTTCTATTTGCCTTCTTATTTAGCTTATCATCGTTAAGCAACTCATGTTTTATCCACCATGGAGTTACTGGATTCTTTTTCAATGTGAGGCAAAAAATTATTTGGCAAACAGACTATCACTAGGAATCATTGCTAAAAACTGGAATACTTTCAGTGAGTGGACTACCAATGAAATACACTTGCAAAAACTTGAATTTTAATAGTGTGCTAACCTTTGCCAACTCAGTTGGGAGTGAGAAATTTGACACCTTCAAGAGTGATTCATTTCACTCCCTGCTGAGCTTCTCTTTTGCTCATCCTTCTAGAAAGACAAAGCAGCATAAAACTTGCCTTCATATTAAGTAGTTAAAATCATCCTTACCACTATAAAAAAATCAATAGCGTAAAGAAAAGTCCTAGAATTAGAAATGTCTTTTTAAAACTTCTGTCTTAAAGCATCTTTTAGCAACTTCTGTCTTAAAGCATCTTTTAGCAATTGGAAAACAAAAAGTTATTTATGTAATTTGATCTTTTAAAATTGTTCCATAGATGATTGTGTTTTTCGAATCTTCTATAGTATTTGCTTATTTGGCATCAATGGGATATTCTGCCCATTGTTTTGCTTACAAATTTCTGCTAAATATATTGATCACATTTCTTCCCCATTCCTTCAAATCCTTCTACGAAAGTTGTATCAAAATGGAGTCACTTATGTCAAACTAACTAAATGGAGTCAGGGAAGCCATAAAGAAACCCTCATGCACACTTGCATGTAACAGGACTTATTACAAGACATTCTTGTATATAGACCAGTAACAGAACTTTCACAAGAACTTCCTCAAGACTGCAGTATTCCCAGTAAGCCGTTCATAGGGTATTTATGTGGAAACAGCTGTCTTTGCCAATGAACAAACAGCAATTCCTGCAATGAACTTATGAACTTATTTCAAAGCAGGTTACCTGCACTTCTTTTTGTCTTTAAATGCTTCCTTTTTTGCCTGGACTTCCCTAGACACGCCTATGATTCCTCATGGCATGCATATCTGTGATTGTAATTCTCTGCTATTCACAAATAAACTAATTTGTTCTGAAGAGGATGCCTGAGTTTCTTTTTAGGTTAATACTTCCCATCCCTCAAAGCCAAAATCAAACTCCTCATATCTGACAGATGTTTATCTCAACTAGGCTTTAATTCTTCAGGAACACAGATCTCCATATACTATAAACTAGTCTATCTGAGTGGTTTCACACACACATGCCCCCACACACTCTGTGGAGAAATTGCAAGGGATGTCTTTTGAAATGGATTGTGCAGGATGAGTAAGATTTCAGCTTTAGGGTACTCACATATGTGAGAAGAATGCAATACACACAAATTCCATGAGGTCAGTGATGTTGTTTAGTTTTGTTTGACCCAACATCTGGCACACAGTGGGTGTTCACCAATTATTTATCAAATGAAGAAATATATCAAATTATTAACATCTTATTTTTACTTTCATCCACAATAAATATAAGCATGTAGACATATTTATTTTCTTCTAAAGTTACCTTTAATGAAATGGTAAATGAACATAAATATCTCTTTTATATTTAAATATAATACCCAAGTGAATCCCATTCAGTGAACCAGGGTTTGTTAAACTAGTGAGCTACCTGGAAAAAGAACAAGATGGATAGAAGTCATTGTTTTAGTGTGTGCATTTCTTAAACACTTTTTATAGTTCTTGCATGTGAATATGTGCTTATTTTCTTCCTGTCAGAGCAATGGAATCAAAGAAGCTATACCTGGAAAAATGTGGTCAATTAGCTTAGCCAGAAATCTAGGTACAATTTTATATTGTTGTGGCATCTTAATTATGACATCTTTCCATTATATTACAGATGCTAAAACCACACACACTAGCCAGACATTTCTCTTAGCTCATATTCACCATCATGATCAGCGGTATAACAATTTCCCTGAATCACTGTGGCATCATAAGTTTTTAATTAGTTTTTTCCTTCATTCCTGTAGGTATATCAGTGTCATTTAATTTAGAGGAAAATCTACTATAGCCACTATTCATCTGTTATTTTTACAACATTTCAAAATCAACGTACTTTTAAAAATATGTAAATGACAAATTTTTAATATTAAAAATTTTTTCATATATTCCTTTTGGAACTTTGAATACCATTTTAAAAATAGATATGACCACAATTTTTTTAAAAATTAGAATTTGCCATATATTTCATTTATGGTAATCCAGCAGGTTTACATATGAAGAACCAGTTTTTTATTAAATAAATTAGAAAACCTCCCTCTGAGAATGCCATTATATTTGTATATATTTATTATGAATGTGATATATACATATACAAGAGGGACCACAAAACAGGATTTATTTGTAAAAAGTTGTATATTTATTCTTAAATGTTTAGACTTCAGTTATCTTCAAAGTACTCTCCGTTTGATGTAATACACCTATTGAGCTTTTTCCATTGCTCAAAACGGTTTTTGAACTTGTCCATTTTGATTGCTTTTAGCGCTTCTACCGTTTTTATTTCATCTTTTCTATTTTTTGTCTCATCTTTTCCCTTTGAAGACTTTTTTCATCAGGGGAAACAACAACAACAACAACAACAACAACAAAATTGCTGAGGTAAGATCTGGTGAATAGGGAGGATGGGGCATGTGGTCATGCTGCTTTTGGTCAAAAACTGCTGAACACTCAGCCTGGTGTGGGTAGGTTGTTTCTGTGAATCACCCGTCATGAAATGGGCAAACGTGAAAAGAATCTTCCCTCAACAATTCACTGAAACTGAGTGCAGCCCCTCACAATAAGGCTAACTGGTACACTGATGCCAATGGGTTCCTAGAACATTTACCTACTGGCCTAAGTTATAGATAGTTCTGTTTTATTTGTTTGTTTGTTTGTTTGTTTTTTGCCTCCTCACCCTTTATATGCCCACAAAATTTGAGAAAGTTCAAATATTATGTTTATATAGTCATTAAATTAGGAAATGTTGCCAAAATACTTTGTATTGCTTCATGTCAACTTTTTTTGTGACACTGTACTGGTCTGAAAGTGCTTTCATGGATTCCACATTAAGGTTTCATAACATGTTTGTGACATGGTTGAAGGAGCTATAATCACAGAATAATAATGTGTTACTTGCAGCCAGAAAACTGTGAGCTTGAGATTGGAATGCAGATCTCTGGCTCTCTAGTCCAATTCTGTCTTCTACACAAGCTTTTAAAAAAATTTATATTCACCTTACTTTGTATTTCCATAAACATTACCCTCTAGTGTGTATCTTACATTTGTACCTATTTTTGTGAGTAGGCTTCCCTGATTTATCATTTTGAATGTCACTTTTGAAATGTTATTATCTCTTTCTCATTTCACTATATTAATGTAATCCTTTTAAAAATCAAATCTCACAAATTTTAGTGCTTGAAATGATCCTTGCTGTATGTTCTCCATTCCCACCTCAAACAAAATTGACTTTGAGGACTTCCTCAATTATTACTTCTTTCTCTTTCCAATTGCTTCATTTTCATCCATTCTAATGGTTCCTTTTTTCTCAGCTTTATAAACATACTCAGTCTTCAACCTCAAAGTTTTACATGGTGCCATTTTCTTCATGATTATACAGCTTTTATTGTTTTATAAGTCAGAATTCTTTAAAACTATCTCACCTCTTACTCTCTTTTCAATAAACATCTTGTTTCTATGTGGTTTAACATTCTTCTAAAATTGGTCTTTCTTTATCTTTTTCTTTTCTTTGTGTGTGTGTGTGTGTGTGTACGTGTGTGTGTGTGTACGTGTACGTGTGTGTGTGTGTGTGTGTGTGTGTGTGTGTGTGTGTGTGTGTCAGGGTCTCACTCTGTTGCCCAGACTGTGATGTAGGGCATGATCAGAACTTACTGTAACCTTGACCTTCTGGGCTCAGTTTCCAGCATAGCTGGTAGTAGCTGCATGCCACCTCATTCAGCTAATTTTTTATTTTTCATAGAGATGAGGTCTCACTATGTTGTCCAGGCTGGTCTTGAATTTCTGGGCTCAAGTAATTCTCCCACCTTGACCTCTTAAAGTGCTGGGATTACAGACTTGAGCCACTGCACCCAGCTGTTTTTTCTTATCTGGATTAAAATAATTAAGACTTGTTAGCTTTCTAGCCACCATATCCAAAAATAAATTAAGTTACCTTGTCATTTCTTAGTCCCTGTATGTAATTTTATCATTTATTTCTTTATTTTTTATACTGTCTCCTAGACTAGAGCTACTCAAACAAGCCAGTCCATGAAAATTCACCCATCAGCCATGAGATAAGTCATATATATCCACATGTACATGATTACACGGCTACTTTCATTAGGAAGTCTTCATGATTAAAAATTTTAACCTAATGAAATTGTATGTTTGGTAACTCCATTGATTTACCCTGGTTTATGATCTACTCTATGAGTGACACACCTTTGAATTATAATCTCTAAAGTAGGGACAGGCAACTATTTATTTAACACTGAATCCTCACCTCAAGAATAACCAAAGTTAATAGTTATTTTTAAAATAAATATTTACTCCATGGTAAACTAGAAAATTATTGGTTTTATCATCATTAAATATCTCCTATCTTATCTTGTCCCTTGACCTCTAAACTCCCTGTGGATGTTTTACAACATTAAACCCAGCAGAGTCTCAACTGCCCTCTTAATCAGTACCACCTGGCCCATTCTTGCTTCAAGTCCTTTACACCCTAGCTTAGTTATAGTGTACCATCTGTATGATTCTGGAAACAAGATCCTTGGGAGATATCTACGATGTCCTCTTTTTTACTTCCCATTTCCAATCTCAGATCAACATGCTTTGCTGTTTTCATCTTCAAAACATGTTGGAGTCTTCTGCTTTCCCTGTAGCTTTCTTATATTGCTTGAATTCAGCTCTTTTTACCTCCACTATTAGAGGTGGTCTTCAGTGCCCCTGAGCCTTTTGTCTCACCTATCTTAAATCTAGTTCCTATGCATTTTCATAATGTTTCTTTTCTAAAAGTCCATTTTGACCTTTTCAAACTCAAATTCAGTTTCAGTATGAAAGTTATCCTGTGATCTGATCCCCAATAATCTCACACCTAGAGTCTTCATACCCTAACATTATCTTCAAAAGATATGAAATTGCTTTAGCTGAACTAGACACTAAAGGCAAAGAGGTAGTCAGGTAAAGTCTTGTTTCAAGAAGCTCAGCATTGGCAAGGAGTGTCAGAACAGGAGAGGTGAAAGATGAGGCTGAAGATAGTTGGACAGGAGCCAGGTTACAATGGACTTTCGAAGCCTTTAAAGGGGATCTGAATAGTCTTCTAAAATCCAAAAAACTCTGAAAACCCAAACCATTTTTTATTTTAGAACTTGGTGGTAAAAAGTGAAGTGAGATATTACACTCTTTAGATGAAATTGCCTGGCTCAAACTAATGAAAAACTATGCATATTCTTTTGCTGCTGCTTGGTGCGGATATCTTTATGTTGTGCCTCCGAAATAAATCAATATTTTTAATTATAGAGTGTTGCCTAAGATACTACCTGGAGTACTATAATGTATAGTTTATCCACTCTATTATCTATCTAAGATCTGAAAAAATCTCTAAATTCTAAAACTTATTTTTCCCTCATTGGTTTCGATAAGGAGAAGACATTGTTAGATATAAATATAAAGATAACTAGATCAAATTTGCCTCCTAGAAAATGACTATGACTGCAATGTGAACAATGGATTAGAAGGTCACACAGGAGTAAGAGTGGGCCTTGAGTTCAAATTAGGGCAGCATAATCCAATTGACTATATTCTTAACCACAATGCTCAGCTATCTCCCATACAAATGGTTATTAAAGCTGAAGAAAATATGTAGAAGAAAATGAGAATAGGGTCTAGGAGAAAATTTTACATTGAAAGAATCAGCAAAGGAAGAGGAGCCCACAAAAGACCAAGGAAGAGTAGCCCGTGAAGTACCAAAGTCAAGTTAAACATGTGTTAAAAATAAAGGAAAGTGGTCAAAAGAATCCAGTGTTAGAGGTAGGTCAAGTTAGATGCCCACCCTGGATTTTGAGCAACTCATTATTCACTATTACAAATGACTGCATGTATGTGTTGGTGCACGTGTGTGTGTGTGTGTTCTTAAACTTGGAAATGACCACAATTTCAACAGTACATAGTGAATGCTATATAATGGTTAAACTGACCATCCTGTCCAAATTATTCAATATATTAAAGTAGAAATTGAAAGCTAGAGAGATCCATTTCAAGTCGATTCCACAAGCATGCATGGAAGTATAGGCACTGTGGTGAGAGGTAAGGCTGAGGAGGTAAGAGATGACCCTAACCCTAAAGGGGATATGCTTAATCTGTCTCTGGAAAATGAGTGGAAATATGTAAAGAGAAGATAAGTGACTTTAGAGAAAGTGTGTCATAGTCCATTAAATTCCATCACTTTTGCTGTTCTGTGGGACCCTGAAGCTACTATACAAAGCTGAATAAAGTCTTAGTTCCTTTACATTTGCATACTCTAAATTATTTTGAATCTTGTTAATGTTTTATGCAGAAAACAGTAATTCTAGGATTAGCAGTTACTGTAGACTATAGAATTTTCCTTGCTTGTACAAATGGGCTATTCTTGCTCTAATTTTATAGACTGTTTCTTACAAAATCAACACCCAAAGTTATCCACATAATAATTTGTCATAGTTTTTTTTTAAAAAAGGCAGCCACAGTTGTCAATAACTCTAAAAACATTAAGAAAAAATGTTTATTTGAATTTCTTAAAATGTTAGTTTACTAACCTTTTTGTCACATTATAAAATAGTGAGAGCAGATGAAATAATCCCATAATTTCTCTTACATACATATAAATTTTTCAATTATCTGACATATACAATTCTAAGGTAGTTTCTCAACTTTGACCATTTTGTGATTGCATAATGGATATGTCTCTCTAAGAGAAACTAACTAGTTGATGGTCAGCCAATACCTGAAACAGGGTTTGTACTGAAAGAATATAAGGAAAAGGAGCATTTTCTGGAGGAGTCTAAATAGGGATTAAGTTGATTTATAGAAGCCAAGCCTGCAGGCTGGTTTATATTAAATTGACAAGCTGTACCTAGTACAGAAGTAGTTTTGGTGCCAAGAAGTTGGAACTAGAATTTAAGCTGTAGGATTCACTGGATCTATAATTTAGAGACTGGAATCCATTGAATTCACAGCCCAGAGACCATCTTCTGATAAAACACACACACACACACACACACACACAACCAACAACAACAAAAAAAGATTTATGGCTGCTGGTGAGCTTCATTACAGAGAGACTCATCCTGTTGGAGACTGGAAAAGCAAAGGCAATAGTTTAGACCATGTGGCTGGGAAATAAGAGACATCAGATTAAACTTGGTAGACCAGGAATTCCCTAAGAGAGCAGGAATAGAAGTTTTCTAGCAGCTGTAATGTGTAACCGCTATATCTAATTCATTCTTTGTCAGAGAATATCTGAATGTCACTTTTTGACCTAAAAGCTTGTGTACTCTGACCCTGTGGGGTGTGATGTCTTTGACAGCCAACTTTAATATCCACCTGCACTACAATTTGCATAAGGACATCTCTTTAATGTGTTGTCGAATTTCAACTGAATAGATTAATACCATCATACGTATGCATACTTGTGTTTTATAGCCTAAAGTCAGCTTATTCTTTTGTCCCAGACTTCAGATGATTATTGCATATTAAAGCAGTTGATCATCATTGCCAGCTTAATTTGTAACTGAGAGGATCATTTACAAGGTGCTGAGATGTAGCTCTTTTCTTTCTGCCTGCTACAGTATTGCATTTCATGTGATTCTTTTCTCAGTCACTCCTAATGTGGCTTGCCATATTATAAAGTGTGTGCTTATGTTCAAAAACAGCTAATATATATAATATAAATGGCACATAAAAGACAAAGATATCATAAAGACAAAGATATCATTGCATGATCACGATACTCAATAAAAGTCAAATGAGTTTTATGGAAAAATAATTCTACTTGGTTCTCTTTACCAGCTGGGTGGCTATGGAATGCCTTATATAAGTGGACTTAAATTATATTAGCTAGGAAGATGAAAATTCAGCCCAAATACTTAAAAAATAATCTACTATCAAATTTATAGTGTGGAAAGTTTTAATGGCCCCTTAGGGACTGTTTTATAAGCAGTAAAGCAAATACCAAATTATTTTCTTCAAGCACATTGAAAATTGCTGAACAAATGAAAAGTTCCACAGCAATGTTACAGATAGTAACATTTTCATATTATATGAGAGGGGGCCTTATGAACTTAGATATAGCCATGGGATGGCTTAGAAAAGAGCAGACACTGATGAGGACGAGGAATTAATGATAAAGAGATTGACCTACCCAGAAGGACTATAGGATTAAAAGATAGTTTTAAAATGGATAGAAAAAGCATTAAGAAAATGCCAAATTAGATGCACCCAGAAAAAAAATATGATAAAGGAAGTAGATTAAAACATATTTATTTACATATTTTTGATATTTGGGAGGAAATGGAGTAAACTATTATGTACCTTATGGATATATAAAATGTCTAAGAATTGAGAGGATAAATGTTTTATTTTAGAATACATAAAATAATATGACATTTATGGCTTACTCAATCAGGAAGTCAGGTTAAGTCACCTAAAATGCATTTATTTTTTGTTCATAAGTTATATACACTTATAGTCTACTAATAGTAAACATTTATAGAGTGCTTTCTATACCCACTATCTCTTATTGTTCTCTACATTATCTTATCATTTGCTCCTCATCATAACCTTGTGATATACAAGGAAGTACCCCAAAAGCCAAGAATTTATTTATTTATTGAAAAAATTGTGTATTTATTTACTTATTTTATTTGTTTTTTAAAATTATAGAGATGTGGGGTACAAGTGAGGGTTAACTACATAACTAGGATGCATGCAGGCAAAGTTTGGGCTCCTAACTGATCCTCGCTATTCCTAGTGACTAGGTATGCTTTGTGTTGACACATGCCTCCCTCCTCCTCTGTACCTCCCTTCACTAGCAGAGTCCTACTACTGTCAATTCCTCCTTTGTGCTAATGTGACTAGTGTTCAGAGCTCACATATGAGTGAGAATATGTGGTATTCAGTTCTTTGTTCCTGTGATAGTTGATTTAGTATAATGGTCTACAACTCCATCCAATGTCCTGCAAAGCCCGTGGTTTTGTTCTTCTTTGTAGGTGTGTAATACTCCATCATATATATGTACCACATTTTCTTTATCCAGTTCACTTTCATTGAGAGCAGAATTGCCTCCATGTTCTTGCTATTGTGACTATTGCGGTAATAAATACGCATGTGCAGATGCCTGTTTTTGTAAAATTATTTAGTTCCTCTGGGTGCATTCTCAGGAGAGGGATTGAATGGAAGATAAATTTTTAGTTTCCATAGAGGCTGAACTAGCCTGTGCTCCCATCAACAGAGAAGATGCGTTCCTGTTTCTCCACACCGATGCCAGCATCTGTGGTTTTGTGACTTAACAATAGCAATTCTTACCAGTGTTAGGAAAGTTGTATTTCTCTGGTAATTAGTGAAGCTGAGCACTTTTTCATGTGTCTGTTGGCTGCTTGTATGCTATCTTTAGAGAAGTGTCTGTTCATGTTCTTTGGTCACTTTTTAATGAGATTTTTTTCCCCTTTCACTTTGAGTTCTTTGTAGATCCTGGATCTTAGGCCTTTGTCAGATGCATAATTTGCAAATATTTTTCCATCCTGTGGGTTGCCTCTTTACTCTCTGAGTGTTCCTTTTGCTGTGCAAAGCTTTTCAGTTTGATGAGGTTCCACTTGTCTACCTTAATTTTTATGGCATTTGCTTTTGGGGACTTGGTCAAGATATTGTGTCCCACTCCGGTGTGCATAAGGGTGTTTCCTGTGCTTTCTTTTAGGATTCTTATGTTTTGAGGTCTTACGTGTAGGTCTTTGATCCACTTTGAATTGATTTTTGTGTATGGTAATAGGTAGGGGTCCAGTTTCATTCTTCCGCATGTGGTTAACAAGTTTTCCTAGCACCATTTGCTAAATATGGCCTCCTTTCCCCAATGATTGTTATTGGTGGCTTTGTCGAAGATAAATTGGTTGAGAGACAATGTTTTTACTTCCAGAATCCTTGTCCTGTTTTAATTTATATATATGCCTATTCCTGTACCAATACCATGTCCTGATTACTGTGGCCTTGTAATAAAGTTTGAAGTCTGAAAAAGTAATACTTCCTGCTTTGTTCCTTTTACTGAAGTTTGTTTTGGCTATAAAAATTGTGTATTTATTCTTACATTTTGAAACTTCAGTCATCTTCAAAACTCTTTGTTTGATGAAATACACCTATCAAGATGTTTTTCCACTGCTCAAAACAGTTTTCGAACTCATCAATTTTGATGGCATTTAGTACTTATGACATTTTTTGTTTCACCTCTTCTACATCAGCTAAACGTTTGTCTTTAAGGACTTTTTTTTTAAAATCTGGGGAAACAAGTTGCTTAGAATGAGATTGTGTGTAGAGGGAAGGTGGGGCACAGAAGTCATGCCATGTTTGGTCAAAAACTGCTGAACACTCAGCACAGTGTGAGTAGGTGCATTGTCAGGGTGGAAGAACCAGTGACCTGTTTGCCACAATTCAGGACATTTCTTCCGCAAATCGTGATACAATCCTTTCAAAACTTCCAGTTAAAAACTTTGGTTTCATTTGATCTGGAGGAGCAAATTCCAAGTGTACTACAAGGGGCCTGCCCTACAAAAAATAATTTGATTTTTTGAGGGTCTCCCCATAAACACTACCATTATCTATCATTTACATTTAAGATAACTAAATTTTTGAGAAGCTCTACAGTACTCACAAGGTTAAGTAAGAGTAAGCGTTAAAGCTGAGAATTCAGACATACAAAGTGTTTTCAGGATTCATATGAAGAGACGGCTTAAAGAGTTCACTCTCACAGCAGTGAAACTAATGCTCAAGTAAAAAATATATATACACATTATTAGCTAAATGCTTAAACCTTCGAAGGAATATTTTCAAAGCATAAAACTTCAGATCTTATAGGTGGAGAAACCAAATGGAGACCCTGAGTATGACATTCTGATTATCCAACAATCCCATTATCTGGAGGACAGCATAGGATCTCAAGCACAACTTGGGATATTTGTTGGTCAATAGACCCACAGCCCTGACTCCTCTGCCTTTTTAAGGGGCTTGATCCTTACAGACTCTGTATCTACCACTATAGCTACCCTAGTTCTAATTTGCATTTTAGGAGGAAGACGTTATTGTTATGAATCAAATTATGACTTCAGTGACTCTTAGCTATTCAGGAATTGTGTGCATATTAACAGGCAGGACTTCTTTAGACAATATCAATTCTACATGATTTCAGTAGCTTGAGGGAAAAGTTCCTTCATTCTCTATCCCTATTGGAAAACTTTAAAGTTCAACAGGCAAAGGTTGTAACTTGTGGTGCTCATTTATTTTAAGTTTCAAGATCATTACTAAGCAATGTGCTGTTCAGCATCCCCAATAGAATTATGGTAGCATCACTGTTCATCCGTTGCCATTAAGAATAAGACCTGTTAGACATGCTGATAGTCTAATGGGTGCCAGGTGACCACTCTGTTTCAGTATTGGTGTTTCGCTACTTTTTCAGTGTCTCTCATCCTATGTTTGGTACTTAATAGGGGTTTGTCTAGAAGAGTATTTCAAGAAGTAAAAGACTCTCTTAAGGAAGAAGGTTTATATGTTTTGTACTTGTTTTACTCAGACTCAACATTGCAGTCAGTGAAAGATTTGGAAAAGAAAGCATGTCAATATAGTTAAAAGTAAACTTTGAAAAACATTTTATTTTTCTCTGTAGTTGAGAAAGCAACAATTGATTTGCTTATGCTTGAAATAATGATGCCCTATGGAAATCTCAATAATGCCAACCCAAGTCTAGTCTATGCTTTCTTTGCTTGCTAAAAGGAGACTAATATAAAAACGCTAAAGGGTATATATGACAATAATATCATACATAAAGAAAAATGTGCTCAGAAGTATAAAAAATATCTGAGGCACAGTACCTTCAAGAGATTCAAAATCCAAAATTTCTTTGTCTATGTTAGGTAATTCTCATGTATGTTCCTCATAATAGCCCTATGAATTAACTAATACTTTATATTTTTCAGATAAAAATATAAAGTATTTTGTTGAAAGTTATTTTAATAAAAGCTTATAAAGCCAGAAAGTGAGGCTAGTTCTGTCTTTCTGACAGTATTTCATTACTCAGCCCTACTTTCTACATCTGTTAAGCTGCAAAGTAAAGCTAACAAATGTTAATGACAGAACACCTTATGCAAATGAGGTGATGTTTTATTATTAAGCTCTTTAGCTCTTAAAACTCTTCAGTAAAAGGACAAAAATGGGAGGAAAGAAGAGACTTTCCCAGGCAGAGTACCAAGGCACAAGACAGAAGGTAGGAAGTAGGAAAGCAGAAGGTGGATTCTTTTAGAATCCATAACCATATTGTTTCCTGCCTTGAATTGGAAAATAAAAATCTTGCTGAGTAGACTTCCATCGCATGACCTCAGTAAATGTTGGCTTGCTGTACAAACCATTCCTCTCCATGTGTTGGCAGTTGATGAAGAGAACATTCCTGCATCATTCACTCAGGCTGACACTTGCAGCTCCCAAGGATGTACAAAATGTGGTTGACTATTTTTCCTGTTCTCTCGAGTATAATAATACATCTCAGTAAATCATACTAAAATTGTCAAAGCTGAAGAGTTTTTGAAATTTGGTTTATAAGTTGAAGAATATGAACAATCAATGTCACCTCTTCATCTTGCAATATCTAGAGAACATGGAAAGTTAAGGCCCCTGGAATCAACT
Organism: Carlito syrichta; assembly: GCF_000164805.1. Taxonomy (NCBI): domain Eukaryota; kingdom Metazoa; phylum Chordata; class Mammalia; order Primates; family Tarsiidae; genus Carlito; species Carlito syrichta. The sequence goes on along the minus strand of NW_007249728.1, from coordinate 393,588 downwards.
TCATAGTTGACATATTAATCTCTGTGGTCATTTGCCCAGCAGAAAGAGTACGCTCTTAAAAACACAAAATCAACCACTATTCACTTATTTTTATGATTATGAGTGTGATAACAGTCTTCCCGTCAATTACATGACTAAGGTTATTTTGTTAGTAAACGACCACCAAAGATAGTGTATATCAAAGACAAATTTAGATATTGTCCCTTTGTAGAAAGTCCCTTAAGTGAGGGAAATAACACATTACCTGAAGTATGAATTTTAACTATAATTAGTTTTGACCAAAACTTACAATATTATCTGGTTCAAAAAAAATTGGGTACACTGGTGATGTGTCTCTTTCAACTCCACTGTCTGAAAAGGAGGAAAGGAAAACCATAATCATTCCCTTCCCTCCTTTAGAAATTACACTTGAGCATACTAACACACTTTTTTAAAAGGGAGAAAATAAACCTGATTAACTTGGTGAGTCCAATATTAATTATATAAATATAAACTTTATATCTATTCCATTAATATCCCTTAACACCAGTATTTCCAGTGATCCATGTTTGAGCAGTGGGGCTTTAGTCGCTTGAGATTGCAATGGAGTGACTGGTATCATCAGGAAACAAAGTGGGAACTAAAGGGGAATTCACAAACATTGAAACAAACAAATGGTGAATAAGAAATTTAAAAAATCAGGATAATTTCTAATCTTTTGACTTTGTTGTCTACTTCTACATCTACCCTTAAAAGTTTGAGAGCTTCTATATATTAATAACTGGATCTTCTAACTTTAATTAACAGCCTTTGGTCTTCCTGTAATGGTTTTCCAGAAATGCCCACTAAAAACTTTATACCACATCTTACCAATCAGCAGTCTACTTATGTTCTCAACACATGACTAACTTTTAAAAACTTTGAAAAAATAATTATAGACTCACAAGAAGTTGCAAAAATAGTACATAGAATCCCTTTAACCCTTTACCCAACTTCTTCCAATAATGACATCTTATGTATTATATCAAACCTAGAAAATCGAATTGATGTGATACTGCTTTGCAGTTAACATTACCAATTTCACATACTATTGTCAGAAAAAAATTGTAAAAGATTTTGAAATGGGGGAAATGAATTATTTTGTGGCCTGTGTAGCTCACTTTTTAGGGCAACTCCATTTATTATTCTTTAGTACTACTACATAATTCTGTAATTTGCAGAAAATTGTTAATAATGCAAATGATTGTTTTTTCAGTTGTGTCCAGTGAAATGTCATTTGTTTTTACTCTATGGATAGTGAGCATGTATCTTTGTGAAATTCATTTCAGCCTTTTTAATAATCTGTTTATGTTATTTGAATTAGCCATTGAGCCAGTTATAGCATCTCAGTGACCCCACATTTATTAATGAGTAAAGTATTTTATATGTGTTTATTGTGTAGTTATATAGGAATCATGATTTTACCATTTTACAAATTTATCTCAACATTATTATGTTTTATATTGTATCACATTTTAAACATTTTTGTTTTTGTTGTTCCTCCTTCCTTAGGCCATGTAGAAGAATTTAGACTGTGATAGGGGCATAAACAGCTCACTCCTGACATGCCACTACCAACACTCATTATGTAATATGGATAGGTGGGTAATGCTAGAAGAAACCTCAGAGACAGAGTATGAAGTGCCATCCGATTTTACATACCAGGAAGGTAACACCCAAAGAACTTGAATTCTGCGTATAAGATCAAATCCAGTTAATGGCTGGGCGCAGTGGCTCACGCCTATAATCCCAACACTGGGAGGCCGAGGTCAGAGGATTTCCTGAACCCACGGGTTCAAGACAAGCCTGGGCAACTTGACGAGACCTCATCTCTACAATAAATAAAATAAATTAGCTTGGCATGGTGGCATGTGCCTGTAGTTCCAGATCCCTGGAAAGTTGAGGTGGAAGAATCACCTGAACCCCACAGGTCGAGGCTACGGTGGACATGAGTGTGCCTAGGCAACAGAGTGAGAATCCGACTCAAAAAAGAAAAAAAAAATCCAGTTAATAAGAGAACCAAAAATATAACCTAACTTCAAACATTCTTTTTTTTTAACTTTCTCTATTTTCCTTTATTTGGTTTCATAAAAAGAAAAAAAAAAATTGAGATGTCAAAACTCCAGTCTATCTTTAGCAATCCTATATATGGCAACATATCTCCAAGTTTACAGTTTAGTGTATATTTCACAGGAAAGGGAATATTTCTTTTCTTTGAAACCCAGAGTATCCAAAACATACACTAATATACTAATGAAGAATAATAGAGTGCACAACTTTAGTGCCAGTGACTTTAATCCCACAATCTAATTTTTCTCTACTGTTTTCCACTTGTAAGAATATACCTTATTGCAAATAATACGCCTTGAAATAAAACATCACTAAGATTTAAAACAATTTTCAATGAATTAATCAAATGAAGGAGTTAAAGAGCAGAGACTGCCTTTCTGTCTGCATGTTGACGGTTGCATGTCCCACCATAAAGGATATCTTGAACAAGTCCAGTTGATCCAAGCAGAGAGCACAGTTCAAAAAGGGAGGGTTCATATTTGGTGACAGTTGATTGTGTAGGGAGAAGTTAACATCACTAGAGGTTCATGAAGTCTTTCTTTGTACTAAAATTTTGATCCTTCAGCAGTTTGATGAGTAATCCATATATACACAGGCTGATTGGCAAAGTAGGTTGGGTGGCAGAAACAGGGTTCAGAAGTGGCAGTAATTATGTCTCCCATCCAAAGACTCCATATGAGAGGTTTGGTGAGGACTGCAAAGAGCAGCAGTTCTTATGTGGTATGCCTGTGACAATCAAAGTAGGTGGGAAATTAGTCGAGATATATGCAGTACAGGACCAAGGTTAGGGACCGAGAGTACCACATTCAAGATAGCGATCCCTGAGAGTACATGTCTTCTTAAGAATGAGATGCTGTAGCAAACAAATTGATGGAATGGAAACATAATAGGACACTAGGAAATCATAAGCTCCCTAAAGAGACATTAAGGGAGAATTTCCAAGGCAGCAGTGTGTGAGGTATAGTGAGAAGTATAATTTCCTGTTGAATAATCAGTTAAAATATTTTGAATTTGAATGATAGATAACTGATGTTCCCTTAATTCAGACTGTGGTGCTACTCGTCAGTCTGCGCCCCTGAAATCTGCCTGTTCGTGGTAACACTTTATCAGAATGCTAATTGCAGTGAAGTCCCAGTCACATAAAATTCACTGTCCAAGAATAACATGAACACAAAAAAACATTTCCACATATGAAATGTATAGGTATTTTATTTTTAAAAAAGTTTTATCTTTGACATCATGCCATTCCAAACATAAAGCTTAGGTTTTACAGGCATCTGTGTTGTTTCTGTCTCTATTTTCAGATTAGTAGTTTTGGTAATCATAATTTTTAATATTATGTAATCTTTTACCTCTTGCTGTTGGGATTTCCCTGTTTAATTAAAAAAAAAAAAAAAAAAAAAAAAGCCCTTGTAGTTTCATTCCCCAAACCAACACTGTTTTTTTCTAGGTTATTGTAACATTGCCTCTTCCTGACACCCTCTTCATACTCATCCTACACACCAAAATAATAGGAGAAAATTTGTTTCTCTAACTATATATGAGCCAACTCTTAAAAGACAAAGGTCCTGGTCTTTTCTAAGCTTCCAGCATTTTTTAAAGAACTCCAGCTCAAAGTTAAAGCTCAAAACATCCAGTGAACTGAATTCAGAACAAAGAGCTGATGTCAGACATTAGGGTTGAAATAATTATGAATGAGAAGAATGACTTTGAGGGCAAGTGTCCCTTTGCACTCCTTACTTTTGCTTAGCTGTTATGTAAGCTAAACTTCCATTATATGCTCTGTCACCATTGTCTAACCCAGGCATTGACCCACAGTTACCTGGTGCCCAAACTCAATAACACCAAAGAGGGTGGAAGATGTGGAGAGAAGTAGAATATACATAAAAATGAATAATCACAGAGAGAAAGAGTGTGATATATATGTATATATAAAGCAAAGCAAAGAAAGGAGGTCGTTCAGAGAAATAAAAATAACTGAAGATTAGCAGAGATGAGACACTAGAGAAAGATGACTTAAGCAGAGAATGGAGGATGCAAGGAGTAATCATTTTGTCTGATCCCTGAAATCTGAATTTTCATATTATACTTTGAAATGTTTAAATATTTAAAGCATTCTAAGATATGTTTCCTCTCTTATTCTTTGCCTCCCTGCTTTAATTTTTTGTCTTCCACTTCAAAGACTCCCTTGGAATGGGGGAAATTCTCTAGATCATACCAGAACTAAATCCTCTGTGTCACTGGACACCCTTTCCTGTATTGGGACTCTTCAGTTTTAAACATTTATCTGGGATCATCCCTCCTTGGAGGGCTTGATTCCTTCCTTTTCTGATCTTAGAAACTCCAGGCTCCCAGGATTTTCTCACTGGCCATGCTCCTGTGACCCCTTTGAATTTATTTTCCCAAATGGTTTTTCTAGTCTACATTTTACTCATCCTACATTATTTAAAGAATGATTACAATGGCAATGCTAATGGTAATAATAAAAACTCATGGGATCTTTTTATCTAACCAATAAAATATGTATTGCCCATTTATACCAAAGTCAATGAGCAACTCTTCACTTAATGACACTTTTTTGTTAATCGGAAATCCTTGGGTGTGAGTGTCAGAAATATTACTTTATTATAATTATTTTAATTAGTTTAGACTAATAAAGAGGACTTTATTAGTCCATATGATCAAAGCACATGAAGAATGAGTAAAGCTGGCTTAAGGGACATGGGATTCAGAGACTGTTGTGTAACTAGGAGCTTCCCTCTCTGTTCTTTGGTCTTCTGTTTTCTCTTTCTTGGGCCGGTTACTGTGCTCAGAAGACATGGTTTCCACACTTTCATGCTTAGCCCATTATTGTCTCAAGTATAAGAGAAAAGATACTCTCTATTCTCATATCCAATTAGAAAAAGTTTAAGGAAATGGTATCAGGGAAAATATATCTATAAACACTCATGGCATGTGATTAGAGGAAGTGATCATCTTTGATAGTTATTCTCCCACTCATGGAGGGTTATTACTAAACATGTTATGAAAATTTTTAACTAAATTTTCACGCTACCTTTAGCCTCTGAAACAAATGATTTGCTCAAAATAAAATAAAAACAGAAGGTCTTCTGTGCCAGATGTGACAAGTATACTACAGGGATTTAATTTTATTCACATTATCACATCTGAGTAGTAGATTCCAAAGCAGTCCAGGCAGGTTAAAAGATCTAGAACATTGAACTGTAACTCCCATTCAATGCAGAAGTCTACTAAAAATAGATTGCTCATCTTCTACTTGTTGAGGAGCTTGATAACCTCAAATAAAAACACACAAGGCATACTAATCCTATAAATTTATAATTTATAAATATATATGTCTTTCTAACAAGTCAAAATATGCCTTCCCACTTATATACCTAATCCTGAATTGTACCCCAATCTTTAAAATAAAATATATATACTAAAAAACTATCAGAACAAAAAACAAAATATGCCTCCCTACAACTCTTTCCACCAGTCACAGCTTTAACTTTTATGTCTGTCTCTTTTTTCCTCTCTCTGTGTGTCTCTCTCTTATCCACACATACATACACATTGAATAATCTAGTTTATCATATATTTAAAGATAACCATAATGCCCTTCAATACCTGACGCTACATATTTTTTTATGCCTATATATCCAAAATTTAAGTATTTTATAGATTTTATAAATATTTAATCACCTAGTTAATATCATCTGAACAAACTCTAGCTCAATATTGTTTTGAAAACACAAATTCAAAACCAAATATAATTGCCAGCATAAGGTGTCTTTGCAGAAAACACGATGAGAATGTTGACTCCATTATGGGCATACTTGCAATAATGCAATTAAAAATCTAACCAGTTTCTAATGGCAGAAGACATGTACTTGTTGACTCTTAGGCAGTTGAGTACCCAGAGAATCTCCTCATACACCAGGTTTGATGACATTTCCCAGGGAAATAGATTTCCTAGGAAAGGTACTCTGAGGACCTAGAACTCTAAAGAGAAATCACAAATCAAACTTTGAAAAACAATAAAGACAATAAAAACATATTCGATGCAAGAGTAAATGTATTTATTAGGACAAACAAAATTAAACTTCCATACACTTTGTAAGAAGAATTTATCTTATCATGAATCACTTGTTTCAAAATTACAGACATTTGACTCTATATTTTGGTCTGAAAGAACTGGTCTGTTAGCTGGTGCTTAATGGCAGAGAAAGAATGAAGAGGTAGTAGTGAAAGGGGTCAGCTAATATTGCTGGAAATGCCTATGATATCAGCTCCAAGTAGAGACTGAGACATTTTGCTTAAAAGGTCTGGAAATTCAGCAAGTTGGTCTGCAGAAGGTTGATCCGTAGGTTGGCCTGTAACAAGAAGACTGGCAGGTCCTAGAAGCCAAGTAGGTTGGACGACAGAATCCGGATCCATAGCCCAGGGAAGAGAAGCCACTGCTTCCATAACCCAGGGGTCTGAAGCCACTGGATCCACAGCCCAGTGAGGAGACGATCCTAGGTCCACAGCCCAGGGAGTGGCAGCTGCCAGACCCAAAGCCCAGAGACCCAGAGCAAGTTGTCTGGCAGGGACTGCACAGCAAGGAGGTCCTGGGGCGGTAGCAGGATGTCTGGCAGGGGCTGGACACCACATAGGACGTCTGGCAGCTGGTGGGCTCACAGCAGGTCTCCTGGCAGCCACTGTAGGGAGAGGAGCCCAGCTGGTAGGTACTGGGAGAGCAGAGGTTACTGCTGTAGACCAGGTTGCTGGGGTAGGAAGAGCCACTGGAGGAGCCTGGGTAACTCAGACAGCCTCCAAAGGAGCGGGAAGAGAAGTTTCCAGAGCTGCAGTTGTAGGACATGTTGATGGGAGATATAAGTTCAGATGAGTTACAGTGGGAAGATTCTCTGAGTTTCAGTGTTATGGTCTGGACTCTAAGTTATATATACTCTTTGACTTGGGTGTGTCCACTGTCCAGATGCTCCTTCCGCCTTGCTCACCTTTTATACAAGAATACCTCTAGGTTATTGCTTACATTCAATTTATCACACCTTCATATACTTAATTGTACATTAGTCACTCTGGAACACTTAAGAGGAAGCCACTCTGTTTCTTTCCCTGGAATTCACCGTGGTTTGACTATCAGTGTTAAAGGTCATCACATTTCTGTATATCCCCCCTCTTACTATTTATGAGTATAGCAAGTTCAAGTTCTATCAATGGAATTACATAAAATCTTCCTTTTTTCCTCTTGTTTTATTTTATTTTTAATTTTAATTTTTAAAATGTGGGTGGAATTCAGGGTCAGATATACAAATGATCATTGTACAGGTAAAGTCTGGGTTTCACTTTGGTCCCCATTTTACCAGGTGAGATCAGGTACCCTTACTGATGAAGTATGCCCCCCCCCCACATACATCCTGGTAGTTTCCCACTACTGCCAAACCCTTTCTTACAGTATTTTGATAATTGTTCAGCATCTGCTTATGAGTGAGAACATGTGGTACTCAGTTCTTTGTTTCTGTGATAGGTCATTGAGTATTATAGACTCTAAGTCCATCCAAGTTACTGCGAAGTTCATAATTTTGTCCTTTTTATGGCTGTGCAATATTCCATTATGTATGTGTACCACATGAGGAAAGAACAAAGGAGTTGATAACTGAGATGAAAGCAATAAAGAAAACAATAAACATAAATTACTTTTTCACTTCCATTGAGTTATCAGGAGCATTTGTGGTTACTATTTAAAATGGTTTGCCCTTTATTTTCATGAGCATATTATAATGGATTTCTCCAAACACTAACTATATGCATAGTCTTCACAATCTTTCAGTTAAAACTTTTACTTATATCTTGAGCTCAATGTAAGAATTATGGACTGCAACATCATCCTTGGTGATTATACCAAGGGATTTCCTTAAAGAGGGGCTTTCTTAGACACCACACATCTAGGAAACAATAAACACAACCTTTTTCCTTTTTTAGTGAGATTCTAGATAGAAGTTTTTCGTATGTTTTTTTTCATGAACCTGTCTTCTAGCAAGCATTATTGCATGGTTATTCCTTGAGTCAATTTTTTTTTCTTCTTCATGAAAAGTCCGATTCTTAACTGTAATTATTAACATACACTTAAACAATAATTTGGGAATTATCAATATTTTCCAAATCTACTAGCTTGAAGCATTAGAGCTATATGGATCTTTAAATGTCGTCTTGTCAAACTAGACGTCTTGTCAAACATGGCAAAATTACATCTCAGAGAGGTTCATTAACTACCCCTTATTTTTTCAGTGAGATAGAAGCAAAATTGAAGTTTTAACCATGGTTTTCTTATTGTGAGTCAAGTTACAAATATTCAACTTTAACCTGTCTCAGAAAAGAAGCTATTAAGCTTATTTATACTAAGATACAAAAGCCTAATAAAGCTTTATTTACCTCTCATAAGAATATTTGCATTAAATAGTGTTCAACGGGGGAATTCCATGAACCACTGATCCTTATACATTTAAAGTATATTTTACTTTCTAGCCCAAGAAAAAGAAAATAAACTGGATAATCCATGCTTAGATGAATGGGGGACAAAAAAGTCTTATCTGGTTTGTGCTTATTCTTCTTCTTTTGAAACTGGCATTTTATTTGGTTTAACTAAGGGAAATGGCATCCACAACTGTCATTGAAAAGACAGCCCCTTAACTACCTGAAAATTAACTTGCTTTATTCCAAAGCACGCTGCTTCAGAGCACTTAGTTACTTTGTTTTATGATTATCTCTCCCATGCAGAATTCAAAGTGTGGCATGCATCACATGAACTGCCCTTGTGCAATACTTAAACCATCACTCTGATTCACTGAAGTAAAATAAGCTATGCTTTATGAATGGACACCTATTAAATTTACCAAAACATATGTGTCACCCCTATGTGGGATTCCTTATAATGCCAGCCTGTAACTCTTTAGAATGGGAAATATTTTTTTCTTCCTACTAAATGTTAATTCTGCTAAGAAAAAAATCATAACAAATTTTCTAATATCCGGAAGTACCTGCTTTTCTTGACCAACTCCCTATGTCTGTGAATAAATATACATTAAAATATCTTGGGAATAAGTCGATTCCAATTAACACTCCCTCTGCCCATTCCTAATTGGGTTAACACTTTTCATTAGAGTTATTTGTGCACTTAATACAAATGCTAGTGAACAGCTCCTAAATGCTAGTAAATGTGTCCCTCTGAGAGGAACAAAAAGCAAAACAAAGTCAGAATAGCTTTAATAGTTCAGATGTGGATTCTGGGACGTATAAAATACTCTGTATGCTTTCTATACACAGGCAAAGTGTTAGTTTAAGAAAAAATTTCTAGATATGTCAGGGGAAAAATACAATATTAAAAACATTTTTTAAAAAAGAAATGAAGGAGTATCAACACTACAGAAAATAACACGAACGTTAGAGTATCCAGTAGCCACAAGTAGCTTATGATCTGAACTACTTGAAAAGTGATTGTTTTTCCAGGTCCCATAGTAATGCAGTTCAGGCTTCAAGGGGACTATATTCTATTGCAATGTTTCCAGAGATTGTTGAAAACTTTTCTGATTAAGCAGATATTATGCTACTGCCTAATGGAGAAAGAGTAAAAATCCATATGCTTCATTCTATATGTCTTTTTTCGTCCTGTTCATTTTTCTCCTTTATCCTTGAAATATAAGTACCTTTTAGTGCGCGATCCCTAAAGTTTCTTCCTCATAACAGCTGCTTTTCACTAGATTTTACTTTTAAAATTCTCACCTAGGGAGGATTTCACTGTTAAATGCTAATGCTAAGTGTGGACTGAAGGACACATTGCTGGGTAGAGGACTGAATGGGAACTTGCTGGACCACTCTGCTCATGTTTCTTTCCCTGGACACCCACACAGGACTGCCCTAGGCTGTGACTTTCTCAAAGGTAATCCTGCCTCATTGTTTGAGATTCTTCCAGGCACTGGCAACTTCTTTTACCTTACTGGAGCTTTTCCTGATTCAAATGTACCCATTTTATGATTTCATCCATAATTTTAATTTTAAATAAAAAGGTCAGGGTAGCTGATTTCTAAAAACAACTCTACTTACAGACTGCTCTGTTTTTCTTTCGCCATCTAAGTTCTTACACTTGTGTTTACCCAAGTTAGTGTGAAGAACTGGAATATAGTACATTAACAAAATACAGAGTAATTAGAAAACTCTAGAGTAGTTTTCTGGAATGTCTAACCTCACAATTGTTGCCATGTGGTTAGATTTGTGTTCATCTTTTTTTTTTCTATTTTCAATTTTTATGGATACATAATAATTATACATATTTATGAAGTACGTGTGATATTTTGATACAACATACCATGTGTAATGGTTGGATCTGGGTAACAGATATCCATCACCTCAAACACTCATCATTTACTTGTGTTTGAACATTCCAAATATACTCTTCTAGTTATTTTGAAATATATAATAAATTGTTGTTGACTATACAAGGGGGGACCCCCCCAAAATTTAATTATCTATTGGAGGACAAGTCCCTTGTAGTATATTCAAAATTTGTTCCTCCATGTCAAATGGTCAACCAAAGTTTTTATCTGGAAGTTTTGAGAAGGCTGTTTCATGATTTGAGGAAGAAACATCCTTAGTTGTAGTAAACAGGTGACTGGTTCTTCCACCATAACAACCCACCTGTCCACATCATGCTGAGTGTTCAGCAGTTTTTGAACAAAACCATCATGACTGCGTTATCCCGCCTTCCCTATTCACCAAATCTGATCCTGAGCAACTTTTTTTGTTTCCTTGGATGAAAAAAGTCCTCAAAGGAAGACGTTTTGCTGATGTGGAAGAGGTGAAACAAAACACTACAGAAGCACTGAAAGGCATTAAAATCGATGAATTCGAAAACTTGTGAGCAGTGGAAAAGTGTCTGGATAGGTATAGTGCATCAAACGGAGAGTATTTGGAAGGTGACCGAAGTTTCAACGTGTAAAAGTGAATACACAATTTTTTAATAAATAAATTCCAGGTTTTGGGGAGGTTCTGGCTTATACTTGCCCTGCTGTGCTACCAGTCCTATTCATTCTATCTAATTGTATTTTTGTATCCATTTGTCAACCTCTCCTTAGACTCCCCCTCCCACTATCATTTCCAGGCTCTGGTAGCCACTATTCTATTCACTACATTAGAGAGATAAGCTCCCTGTAGACCAACTTCTCAGTCTGATTCATCTTTCCGTCTTTCCAATGGCATTACAATAATGCATTTATTTTTGAGTAACCTTTTAGGAAATTTTCTTCACATCTGGTTATAGGTAATAGATGTGTATAGCTTACTGTTTTGTTATTGTTGTTTTAAGTTATAATAATGCAATATAATTGAACACATATTTATAACTATCTTTTTATATTAAATATTTACAACTAAATATATCTAAAACATGTTGACAGTTATATAATTGTGTATTTATTTATCATATATACAGTTAACACTTTTAAGTGTTTGGCACTGTTCTTAGCACTGTATTACACATATTAGCTCATGTATTTCTCATAATAATCCTATATAATACATATTGTATTTATTCTTATTTTATAGATGAAGACATGAGACACAAACATATTTTATTTATCTATTTCTCTACCAGTTTTGAGTTTTTACGATTGTACATCATGTGGCAAGGAATACACTTGTATATAGACCTTGGCTTCTACTGTTTTAGGGCTTCTGGCAGGTATATATTTAGATGAAATTCCTGAGTATACATAATTTCAATTTTAGCATGATAGTTAGAACCATGACTTTTGTATTTAGGCTGACTTTATTTGAATCCTGATTCCATTATGTGCTAGCTGAGCAATCAGATATATTTGAGTTTCTTCTATTTTGTTATCTTTTAGCTATTATTCTATAGAGCATCTGGTTTTCTAAATTTATTTTTAGAAGTATTTGTGCATTCTTTTTTTGTATGCCTTTGTCTTTCATATGTCACAAATATAATTCTCCAGTCAGTTGTTTGGCTTTTTTTTTTATTTAGTCAGCTCTAATGACATAAAATTCCCATGTAATAAAATTTACCTTTTTACCTGTATTGTTCAATGAGTTTTGACAAACATATACAATCATGTAATCACCAATCTAGATAGAGCATTTCCATTATTGCTAGAAATTCTGTGTTCCTTTGTGTCAACCAGTTCCCCGCAAATCTGAATTTCTGTGCCTACAGTCTTTTAGTTTCTAAAATGCACGGTAAATAAAATGGAACCTTATGTTGCTTTTTGTGCTTAGCTTTCTTCACAAAGCATTATTCTTTTGAGATTCATCCATGTTGTTGCATATTTCAGTAGTTCATTCCATTTTATTGCTAAGTAGTATTTCATTGTATATATGCTATACACTGGAAAATGAACATTTAGATGACTTCAGGTTTGGAGTCATTATGGATAAAACTGCTATAAACATTCACATGCAGATTCTTTTGTGGACATATGTTTTCGATTTTCTTAGGTAAATGCCTAGTAGTGTGATTTTTGATTCATATTGTAACTGCATGTTTAACATTATAAAAAATTGCCAAACTATTTTTTTACAGTGGCTGTATCATTTTGCACTCTCAAAGGCAATGTGTGAAAGTTTCAGTTGTTCAAATCCTCAACAGCACTGTGTATATTATTATTATTACTTTACCTATTCTGTAGTGGTGTTATATTGTGGTTTTTAATTTGCATTTTTCTAATGATTCATAATATTGTACATCTTCTCATGTGCTATTTGCCTCCTATATGGTTCCTTTAGGTGTATTTATTTAAATCACTTGACCATTTTCTACATGAATTATTTTCTCTACCCCTGCCTTTTTATTTCAGAATCATGAGGTACATGTGAGGATCTGCTACAAAAGTAAATTGCGTGAAGGCAAGGTTTGGGCTTCTGGCAAGTTGTTTTCTTATAATTGAGTTCTAAGTGTACTTTATATAATCAAAATTCAAGTCCTCCATCAAAATATGTGTTTTTCCAATATTTTCTTCCAGCCTGGGGCTTTTAATTTCATTTTCTTATGTCTCTGAAGGACAGATGTTTTTAATTTTCATGAAACTCAATTTAGCCAAAAATTTCTTAGTATATGATGCATAAAGTTTGGGTCAAAAGTCTTTTTATTTTTTATTTTTGTATATGGATTCAGTAATCCAAGGGCCATATGTTGAAAAGACTGCCCTCTCCCATTGAATCATCATGACACCTTTGTCAAAAGTCAATTAGTCATACTTACATAAATTTATTTCTGGGGTCACACTTTTATACACTTTTTGATGTGTGTATCTATTCTTATGCCAATACCATAGTGCCTTCATTGTTATATTGTTATAATAAGCCTTGAAATCAGATTGGAATCCTCAAACTTTGTACTTTGTTTTCAAAATTGTTTGGTATTTCAAATTCTTTTGTATTTTCATATACATTTTAGAATGAGTTTGCCAATTTATTTTCATTAAATTTAATTAATTAATTATTTTTTGTAGAGATGAGGTTTTGCTATATTGTCCAGGCTGGTCTCAAGCTCCTGTGCTCAGGCAATCCACCTGCCTTGGCTCCTCAAATGCTGGGATTACAGATGTGTCCTACCACAACCAGCAATCTTGCCAATTTCAACAAATTACCCCAATATTTTTTGATAAGGATTATGTTAAATCTATAGCCAACTTGACTAGAATTGGTTATCTTAACAGTACTAAGACTTCTGTTCTATAAGCATGATACATTTGTTTGTTAGACATTCTTGGTTGGGCTCGGTGGCTCATGCCCATAATCTCAATATTTTGGGAGACCAAGGCTTGCTTGAGTTGAGAAGTTTAAGACCAACCTGGGCAACATAGAGAGATCTTGTCTTAAAATAAAAAAATCGTTGGGCTGGGTGGCTCAGACTGTAATCCCAGCATTTTGCGAGGCCGAGGCGAATGGATTGCCTGAGCCCGTGGGTTCATGACCAGCCTGGACTACTTGGTGAGACCTTGTCTCTACAACAAATCAAAAATTAGCCGAGCGTGATAGCACGCACCTGTAGTTCTGGCTACTTGGAAGACTGAGGCGGAAGGATCACCAGAGTCCATCAGTTCGACACTAGGGTGGCCATGAGAGTGCCACTGTGCTCCAGCCTGGGCGACAGGAGACTCCAACTCAAAAAAAAAAAAAAAAATCAAAAATCAAAAAAATAAGCTGGGTGTGGTGATGTCTGCCCGAAGTCTCAGCTACTCAGGAAGCTGAGACAGAAGGACTGCCTGAGCCCAGGAAATCAAGACTGCCATGAGTCACAGTCGTGAGCTGTGGTCATGCCACTGCACTCCAGCCTGGGTAACAGAGAAAGACTTCTAACTCTAACACTGCTCAAAGAAATCAAAGTTGACACAAACAAGTGGAAAAATATCCCATGCTCATGGATCGGAAGAATCAACATTGTGAAGATGTCCATCTTACCTAAGGCAATCTACAAATTCAATGCAATACCCATCAAATTACCAGCAACATTCTTCTCAGACCTAGAAAAAACAATGCAGGAATTCATATGGAAACACAAACGTCCAAGAATAGCCAGAACAATCCTCAGCAAAAAAAACAAGGCAGGTGGTATCACATTACCAGACTTCAAACTTTACTATAAAGCTACAATCATCAAAACAGCTTGGTATTGGTATAGGAACAGGCATATAGATCAATGGAATAGAATTGAGATTCCAGAAGCAAAACCTCAATTTCTCAACCAACTCATCTTTGACAAAGCCTCCACTACCTACCACTGGGGAGAGGAGAACCTATTCAGTAAATGGTGCTGGGAAAACTGGCTGACCACATGCAGAAGATTGAAACAGGACCCCTATCTATCTCCATGCACAAAGGTTAATTCCAAATGGATCAGAGACCTAAATGTAAAACCTCAAACCATAGGAACCTTAGAAAATGAAGGAAATACCCTCATGGAAATCGGAACTGGCATCCAATTCCTGAACAAAACCCAAAACCCACAGCTCATAAGAGAGAAGATAGACAAATGTGACCTTATTAAACTGACAACCTTCTGCAAAGCCAAAGAAACCATCAAGAGAGCAGGGAGACAGCCTACAGACTGGGAAAAAGTATTTGCCAACTCCAGGTCTGACAAAGGCTTAACATCCTGGATCTACAAGGAACTCAAACGTGCTGAAAAGAAAAAAAAACAAACAACCCCATTATAAAATGGGCAAAAGATACAGACACTTCACAAAGGAAGACATCCGAGCAGCTAACAAACACATGAAGAAATGTTCAACCTCACTAATCATTAGGGAGATGCAAATCAAAACCACACTGAGATACCTCCTAACTCCAGTCAGAATGGCAATTATCAACAAGTCAAAAAATAACAGCTGCTGGAGAGGGTGTGGTGAAAAGGGAACACTTCTACACTGTTGGTGGGAGTGTAAACTAGTGCAACCTCTGTGGAAAGCAGTGTGGCAATTCCTAAAAGCTCTAAATACCAACCTCCCATATGACCCTGCAATCCCCCTACTGGGAATATATCCTGAAGAACACAAATCACTCTATAAAAAAGATACCTGTACACGCATGTTTATCGCAGCATTGTGTGCACGCCTGTGATTCCAGTTACTTGGAAGGCTGAGGTGGAATGATCGCCTAAGCCCAGCAGGTCAAGGCAGTGGTGGCCGTGATCGTGCTGCTGCACTCCAGCCTGGGCAACAGAGTGAGACTCCAACTCAAAAAAAACCCAAACCAAACAAAACCCCAAAATAACATCAAAAAACAAACAAAAAATTAAAAACGCAGCACTATTTAATGCCTCTCAGCAACAAATTGTAGTTTTAACTGTAGGATTTATGCAATCCTGCAAATGTTAGATTTATAACTAAGTATTTTATGATTTGGGTGCTATTTTAGACATATTTTTTAAAACTGAAGCTTCTGTATGTTGAACACTGTTACACAGAATTGTTTTCTGTATCTCATTCATATCCTGCAAACTTCCTAATTCACTTATTAATCTTAGCAAATATTTTCAAACTATTTCATTTATTTTACATATGCTATTATGTCACCTGCAAATAAAAACAATATTCTTTCTTCCTTAAAAATACATTGGACTGTTTTCTTTTGGTGCTATTGTACTGGGTGGGAACTCTAGTACAATGTTGAGTGGAAGGGGTCAAAATTGCTACAGGTCTTAGGGAGAAGGAATATTCAGTCTTTTTATAATTAATCAATATTAAGAATTTTGGCAGCTGTAGGTTTTTTGTGGTTGCCATTGATCAGACTGAGGAATTTATCTTCTAGACCTTGCTTATTTTTTCAAATGCTTTTAAAATGCATTTATTGAGATTATTATATAGTGGGGTTTTTTTTTATTCCTGTGATGTAATCAATTGCATCGGTTTAAAATCGAACCAACTTTGCATTCCTGGGGGAAACCCCCATGGTCATGATGCATTATACTTTTGATACATTGCTGGATTAGATTTACTGACTTTTTCTAAGGATTTTTTTGTGTCTGTGTTAATGAAGGATATTGGCTTGTAATTTTTAAAATATCATATCCTTGTATAGCTTACTGTTAGGATGATGTTGACCTCATAAGATGAGTTGGAAAGTCTTTATACTTTACTTTTCTGAAGAATTTTTTTTTTCAATTTTTAAAAATAATTTTCCAGTGAGACCATTTAAGCTTGGAATTTTCTTTGTTGGAAGGTCTTTTTCACTGTAAATTTAATTTTGTTTATAGGTGCAGGGCTATTCAGGCTATCTAAATATTCTTAAGTGAGCATTGTTATTTTATACTTATTAAAGATTTTTCCTATTTCATCTATGATATCACTGTAAGTGACCTCAACAAAAATGGTCATGTTGTCCAGCAACAATGGTCATATCAATCTGTTTGATCTGCAGAAATAAGAGAAATAGTGGCAACCTGCCTCTCAACCACAGAAACAGCATAAGCCATTGCTAGAGGTACCCTGGCCAGAAAGCAAGACAAGTTCATTTACGAGGGGAACCTACCAAATCTGGAAATTATTTATTAACATGTTGTATATTTATGTTTAAACTTCAGTTATCCTCAAAGTACTTTTCATTTGATGCAATGCATCTATCAAATCTATCAAGATATTTTTTTTTTTACTGCCCAAAATAGTTTTGACCGCATCCATTTTGATGTCTTTTTAGCTAGTGTTTCTGCCCTTTTTTTTTTGAAAACCCCTTCGACATTGGCAAAACTTTTCCCTTTGAGGACTTTTTCCATCCAGGGAAACATAAAGATGTGCTTGGGGTAAGAATGGGTGAATAGGGAATGTGGGTAATGGAGGTCATAACGTCTTGGTCAAAAACCTCTGAACACTCAGTGCAGTGTAGGCAGGTCAACTCATAAATCACCCATCATGAGATGGTCAGACACATTGCAAAATCTACAAGAAAAAATTCACTGAAGCTGAACACAGCCTCTCACAACAACGTTACCTGGTACACTAATGCCAATGGGTTACTAGAACACTTACCTAGCAGGGGAAGCCTGGACTACAAGGAGCTCAGCCTCCAAAAGATAATTCTGATATTTTACTTTTTAGGGGGGACCTCCCCTTATATATTTGTTAGGGCATAAGCTGAATTCACAAGAGATTTAACTAGCTATCTCACATTTATTATTCCACCAGATTTGGCTTCATTTTCATGTTAATCATTTCTGCCACAGTACTATACTTGTCCTTTTTTTTTTTTTTTGAGTTGTAGTCTCACTCTGTCACCCAGACTGGAGTGCAGTGGTCGCTCCTGGCCACCCCAGCCTCGCCTGCTGGGCTCCGGCGGTCCTTCCGCCTAGCCTTCCAAGTAGCCGGAATTACAGGCACGCGCTACCATGCCCGGCTGATTTTTTGATTTATTGTAGAGATGAGGACCCGCCAGGCGAGTCTCGAATCTGCAGGCTCAGGCAACCCACTCACCTCAGCCTCCCAAGGCACGGGATTACAGGCTGAGCCACCGAGACCAGCTACTTGTCCTTTCTTACATGTTACATTCAAATAGAATATTGCCATCTCTCTTTGCTTAAAATATGCTAAGGAAGTTAAATGTATTTTGAATAATATTTATCTTGCTTGCCTCCAACTAGAATACATGCTCCAGTTGGTAGATGCCCCAGTTCTCTTCTCCATCATTTTGCATGGACACACATGGCCACTTCCTACCTCTCAGTGCCTTGCTCAGCAGCATATTACTAAGGTGGCAGAATGTGGTGACAGGTTTGCTTTTTGCACTTGAAATAAAGTTTATCACCTGAGTGTTGGATGGATCATTTAACTGGTGGAGGTTAGTGAAAATCTTTAATCTTCTTCAGTTTGCATTTCAATTTATAAGCACTACAGATTCTTATAAAATAATTGGAAAATATTAAACTCCTCTTTTATTTCCAAAACTTAGCTTCCACATCTTCATCTTGATAATGGTCAAAGATTCATATGATATAGAAAAATAAATAAAAACTTAGGAGACTAGCAACAGAGTTAGTATTATGGTCAACTTCTACATTCCTTAATGTTTGTTTGTTTGTTTAAATTCAGCATTGTAACAAAAACAGAGCCTTACTGGGTATTGAACAAAACACAAATACATTTAATAGAATTAGATGTTACCTACCCTACCAAGTAAATGCTAGTGTGAGAAACCACTTATTATAATATCTGATCTCTTACGTCAATAGAGATGAGTTTTAGCTTATTAGAATAGAAGCAACACTAAATTACAGCAAGTCATTTTAGCTGTCATGTATACCAGAGGCAGGATTAGATGACTGTCACAGGTCCTGGCCATTGCATAATTCTATGAATCTAAGGTAAAAACTATGTTCTGATAATTCAATCTTAACAGTAAGTTTTCATATAACTACACTGTTGTTTAGCTTTGTTCTTTGCCAGATTGTAAAGGAAGAGGTATATGTCCCTAGTAAAGTTGCAGTGAGATTCAAGAAGCACATGACCAATTGGTTTCAGTGAATATTGATAGGAAACATTAAGAAAATAATCTATTTCCTGAAGAGTGCATCAGTCCAGGTTCTCCAAAGAAACAGAACCAATAAATAGAGAGAGAGAGAGAGAGAGAATTATATGCATGTGTGTGGACAGAGGGAAAGAGTTATTTTAAGGAACTGGCTCGTGTAATTGTGAGGCTTGTTGAGTCCAAATTCAGCAAAATAAGCTAGCAGTTGGAAATTCAGGTGAGAGTTGAAGTTGCAGTAATGAGTCTGGAAGGCTGGAAACTCCAAGTAGAAATTCTATGCTGCAGTCTTGAGAATTCCTTCTTCTCCAGAAAAACTCAGTCCTTACACTTAAGGCATTTAACTAATAGTAAGAGGCGTACCCACATTGTAGAGGGTGTTCTATTTCATTCAAAGTTTATTGATATAAGTACTAGTCACGTCTACAAAAATGCCTTCACAGCATCTAGTCTTGTGTTTGACAGACAACTGGGTACTACAGCCTCCTCAAGCTGACACATGAATGTTAACCATTACAAGTGGTTATTGAGGCATTAAACAGTATGAGCAAATAAGCATTAAAGTGACAACAATTGCATTAGAAAAATATTTGTCATTCTATTCTTCCTTATGCTGATTTATTTATATGGAAATTCATATTCTAATATCTTTGCATCAATGCATATTAAGCTATATTTAAAGTCTTAACAACACTTAAAGGGAAAAAAATTAAGAAACTCTTGGCACAATGCTTTGAAAAGGCAAACCACCATCTGGAAAACACTTTAATCTTTTTTACATGTATTAAAGAGAACTTTAAAAAAATTCACAAAACTCTGCTATTAACTGTAATTAAACCTGCAAATACTCGTTACCACATCATAATGGTGAAGTTCTGTCTAAATTTATTTACTAAAAAGTGCAAATTGATTTCCTATCATTTTGAAATGTTTATTATCATAGTTTCAAAAACTGGACTTTGAAACATGAGACTATTAATCTTTGTTATAGAAAACCACGTTTGTTTGTTTAGATGTATTTGTTCACTTAAAGTTGCATTTTTGAGCATTAACATCTTAATGCTGACATCACTGAACTAACTGTAATTAGCTCATTCTAGTAGTGTGAAAGCCCTGGAGAACTTTTTGGAACTAGAAGCTTAAAAACTTTCCCATTCGAAAAAAAATATCAGCTAAAACAGATGAGAGGGTCTAAATTTTAATTTTGGAACACAGTGAGAAATTTCAGTTTTCCATCTTAATAAATAATATTAGATAATATTTATTAAGCAGTTTATATACATCTAAGGCATTTAACCAGTCATTGTGCTAAGCATTATATTTGGTACATGTTATTCTATTTAACTCACAGTAGTTATGCATTGATTTGTATATCCTTCTTGCAGATGAGGTAGAAACTATGTGCCATCATAACTTTACCTGAGTTTCTACTCTTAACCTTTGCATGTGCCACCTCAGTAGCATAAAGAATGGAATAGCTCCAATTCCTGAGCAAAACTCGAAACCCACAGGCCATAAGGGATAAGATAGACAAGTGGGACCTCATTAAACTGACAAGCTTTTGCAAAGCCAAAGAAACCATCAAGAGAGCAGAGAGATAGCCTACAGACTGGGAAAAAGTATTTGCCAACTCCAGGTCTGACAAAGGCTTAACATCTTGGATCTACAAGGACTCAAATGTGCTGAAAAGAAAAAAACAAACAACACCATTATAAAATGGGCAAAAGATACGAACAGACACTTCACAAATGAAAACATCCGAGCAGCCAACAGACACATGAAGAAATGCTCAACCTCACTAATCATCAGGGAGATGCAAATCAAAACCACACTGAGATACCACCTAACTCCAGTCAGAATGGCAATTATCAATAACTCAGAATATAATAGTTGTTGGAGAGGGTGTGGCAAAAAGGGAAACTCCTACACTGTTGGTGGAAGTGTAAACTAGTGCAACCTCTGTGGAAAGCAAGGTGGTGATTCCTAAAAGCTCTAAACATCAACCTCCCATATGACCCTGCAATCCCCCTACTGGGAATATACCCTGAAGAACTCAAATCACTCTATAAAAAAGATACCTGCACACGAATGTTTATCGCAGCATTGTTCACAATAGCAAGAACCTGGAACCAACCATGCTGTCCATCAAAAGAGGACTGGATTAAAAAAAGGTGGTACATATACACGATGGAATACTATGCAGCCATAAAAAAGAACAAAATCATGAATTTCGCAGCAACCTGGATGGAGCTAGAGTCTATAATACTGAGTGATCTCTCACAGAAACAAAGATCTGAGTGTCACATATTCTCACTCATATAGTGGACCTTGATCATCCAACGCACTACCATAAGAAAATGACTGACAGTGGTGGGAAACTATGGGGGTGGGGATGGGACTAATGGTAGTAAACATCTGTCTGGGGACAGGGAGACACCTGTTATCAACAAGGGGGCCTGAATGAAGCATATTTGTATACCTAACCCTTAACTGTACCCCACAATATCAAAATAAAAAATATTGATTAAAAAAAAAGAATGGATAAGCATGGTAGGGAGGGTAGAGCGTGAAGGTGTGGAGGTGGAGTAGAGAATAAAGCAATATTAGGGGAACAAAGTGAAAAATAATTGAATAATTAAGGTCAAAGCATGCTGACGGTTGTTCTGGCCCCAGTTATTAAATTCTATTGAACATAGATTTTAATTGGATTATTGCCTTTGCTCCAGTAACCCAAACCAGAAAAATCAATACATGAGATCTACAACAGCTTCATGTCACCACCCTAGACTTCAATTATACCAGAAATATTCTCTTTTCTAAAAGAAAAACCAATAAAATCCTGAATCCTGGCCTCTTATAAACTCTTAGATATTCCCTGACTGTGCCTTTCAACCTGAAAATCCACTTCAATAAATGTTTCCTCCTTGAAGCTTTTTTTTTTTCCTTAGCATTCCTTTGGAAAAAAAATCCCATTAGTTTAAATATATTCAATTTCATTACACTTTTCTGAAATTTGGCTTTGGGAATTATTTTAATTTCTAGTTTACATGCCATAGGGAAGTAGAAATGAGCATATAACACCACAAAAACACAAGATCAGGACTACTACTAATAAGGCACGCTCATAGAAGAGAACGCATAGACACAACACTAAGAAGTTGAAAATGTTCGGTTGAAGAAGGCTTCCCGGGTAATGGGAGATTTCTTGAATAAACAAAGATCAAAACAAAGAGATATGGAACAATATATCAGCTAGATGGAAGGGTTAGAAAGTACAGAACCAGTATATAATGAAAAGCCCTACCAGGATTTTAGCATATGCAATCTTATTTAATTCTAAGAAATATATGCCATTATCATTCACATTTCCAGATATTAAAACAGAGGCAAACACAGTTTAATAATTTATGTAAGGTTATTTCTCATAAGTGATGGAATTATGAGTCAAATTTAGGTTTGCCTTACTGTAAATTTCATTCATTTTGTATTTACTCATTCTATTTATTTCATTTGTTTTTCTAAGTATGAGTTCTTAACACAAAATAAGTATTATTCATTTTGAACAGGAGAGTTGATGTATAGATGCATAAATGAATGAGTAAATGAAGTTTATGAGTTCATTAGTCTGAATTATTAGTATCAAATCTTAAGTGCTCCCAGATTTTGACTCTTTTAGGAGGCTGAACTACATTTCTGGGTGACAAGATATAATCTGACCCAAGGTTTCAAATAGAACAGTAGCACAGAAGAAAGATCTTGACTCAACACATTTCTTAAGTTGTACTCTTTAATTTATCTCACAAGGGATGGGGAGAGGTTGATCACTGTTCAGGCTTTTAAAAAACATCCTCCTTGAGGATCCAAGTTTGGATAGGGACCAAGAAAAAAAAAAGAAGTTAAATAGGAGAGCTAATTAAGAGTCTAGCTATAGCAGTGATTTCAATATCAGGGATACCCGGCATGAATAGTTTTCAGAAACTAAATCTCACTGTTAAGTGGTCTTTATTAGCAGGACTAACGCACTCTCATGCCAAAGGAAACTGACTAAAGGCACACAACATGCTGAAATGAATAAGCAGAAACAAGAATCTGATTTCTATATTCTTAGGCAAATTATTTTTAATAAGCTCACATCTTTTTATTTTGAGGGGACACACTGGAAAGAGAGGATCTCATAAATATAAAACATAAATTGTGTTCTAAGAAGGAAAGAGGGAACAGAAGGGAGAAAGAAAGGGAGAGAGGGGACAGAAGGGAGAAATAAATAGGAAGAGAGAATGTCAGAAGTAACAACATGCAGATGACTTGCAGCATTAGTCAAAGTATATTAAAAGATTCAGTTAAGTGCTTGAAGATGGCTTTTGAAGGCCTTAGTTCTTGAAAACTGATAGACAGCTTCTGAGTTAGAAGATCTAGAATCTCCTTAGTAATAAAGTTGCAGCCCTGGAGGCTGGAAGGGTGAGATCAAAGTGTTGGCAGGGTGGGTCCTTCTGACCTTCTGAGGACTGTGAGGAAAGGACCTGTTCTAGGCCTCTTCCTTGGCGTGTAAATAGCTGCCTTCTCATGTCTCTTCACATCGTCTTCCTTTATGAGTGTCTGTCTCTACATCTATATTTTCCCATTTTGTAAGGATACTAGTTATATTGAATTAGGGCTCACTCTAATGACCTCACTTTAACTTGATTGAAGACTCTGTCTTCAAATAAGGTTCTGAGGCTCTGGGGGTTAGGACTTCAAAAAATGAATTTTGTAGGGGACAAAATTCAATTCATATAACAGGATACAAGCAGTCACTAAAAGTAGAAAAAGAGTTACTTTAGAATTTTAATTAGAGATTGCTTCCCAACTTCCATTTTCTTTGGGTTTAATGAGGAATTCTAATGAATTTTTTCGTAAAGAACTTTATATATCCTTACCACTGGTATATGAAGAAAGCATCTTGGTATTCAGAGAGTCCTTTGGGGCTTCACTAATAAGTTATCTAATTAAAATGAAATTGATTTTCCCCTGCAGATATGGCTGAATATGTTTTATTCATTTACTTAAGAGACACAGATCATTCCTTTCTCATTAGGAGGATGAAGGAGGCTATTTTTATGGCCAATAATCTAGTCATCACTATTCAACATAGCAGGGCCCCCTGCCACCTCTCATTTCTTGCCATCTTATGGTGACAGTATGCCATGGCATGTCTGTTTCCGAAGGAAACAGGCAGCAACATCTCATAGTTTTTGAAGAGGTAATCATATATTTTCGGTTGCCAATAGTAAAAATAATAAAATTCATACTAAAAATACCTGTATTCATCTTTGGAGTCACTTTATCAATGGACTTAAAGTTCATTGCAAGTCAGGAACAGAGGAATAGACATCCGGGTTGTGTAAGTCTTTCCAGTCTGGTAAATTGAGATGTTGTATAAAGCTAGTGTTTCCTAAAGCACCGTAGAAGCAACCAACTAGGAGCTTGGAAGGCCAGATATGTATAGTTGTAAAGAGTCTCATTAGAGCCATTTTTGCAAATTGTCTTGAAATTGTTTGCTATTGGAAATATTCTATTAAAAAGGCATTATAATGCTGAGATTTTAAAATTTATAATACAATCTGGTAACTTTTCAATGATTTCTAGTCTAAAAGTACAGTACCATTAAAACCTATTAAATTTAGAACATTATAAGAGAAATGAATAAAAATGCTCAACTACTTTTGGAAATAAACATAGAAGAAAGTCAACTGTATGCATCCAATAAAATAAACAGAAAAGCAATACTATTTAATCATTGAAACAAATAGAAACATTTCTTTGGTTTGAAATTATTCCCTGTTTAGAGAGCTAAACCAAGAATAAGGTGCTTAAAATAAGCATAAAGAAACAGAAAAATAGAGGATTAACTAGGGATAAGGTAAAAAAAGAAAAAAAGGATTGGAAATGAAAAATAAAGAGAAATTAGAGAGGAAGAATAGATGGAGAAGAAACACAGCATATGAATATGGCATTGATTTTTGAAATGTTGACTGGTTCCATAAAGGTTTAAAACAGTGCTTTCGATAATGGGTTACAGGTGCTATATTTTAATTCTTAAACAAGTATATTGTTTAAATTCCCAACTTTCTCATTTAATTCTGAATGTTTTGCTCTTGTGCCAAAGAAAAACTTGATTCAAAAAAAGTACTTAAAAATATTTACAGCAGTAGTTCTCATATTTGATATCTCAGAATCACCTGGGAAGCATTTGCTTTGTTTATGTGAGCAAAGCTTTACATATATTCCTCACTAATTATCTGGCAGTACTCAGGTTATTTACACTCTCCTTTTCTATGTTTTTATACTTATATTACCCATTTCATTTTCACAGTAACTCAAAGAAGGAAAGTACTATTATCCCATGTCACAGAAAAGAAAAGTGAGGCATGACCAGCCTCAAGTCAATTGCACAAGGTCCCAGTGCAGGAAAAGACAGCATCAAGGGTTGCCCCAAAGAGTTCTGACAGCAAAGGCTATGCTATAATCTTGTGTTACATTGTCCCACAATTACCATGCCAGGCCTCCTCCCCAGAACTACTCTCTGGGGTGTTGGGATTCTTATATTTTAGACAGTGTTTCTTAAACTCATCAGGATTTAAGAGCCTGAGTGACCAGACACCCTTTCCACAATGTCCTGAGATTATCTTGTTACTTGTTTTACATTCCAAGTCTTTTAAAACAATTAAATTCAGCCGGGCTCGATGGTTTAGCCTGTAATCCCGCGCCTTGGGAGGCTGAGGTGAGTGGAATGCCTGAACCCGCGGGTTTGAGACCCGCCTGGGCAACTTGGTGAGACCTCATCTCTACAATAAAACAAAAAGTTAGCCAGGCGTGGTAGCGCGTGCCTGTAGTTCCAACTACTTGGAAGGCTGAGGCGGAAGGATCGCCGGAGCCCTGCAGGTCGAGGCTGCAGTGGCCGGGAGCGGCCACTGCACTCCAGTCCGGGTAACAGAGTGAGACTACAACTCAAAAAAAAAAAAAAACTAAAATTAAAAAAATTTAAAAAATAAAAACAATTAAATCCTAGGAGGAAGGTAAGTGAAAAATTAATGTCAAGAATGATCATGAAAAAGAAAGCACTCAATATGTAACACTTCCCCAGGAAAAATATGGACTCAACTATATTCTGAAGCTCTTTAACTCCCTTATCAAAACTTTAATCTACCTTCGATGGGACAGAACTCAGAAAAAATTACTGCCTGGGCTCCAGCAATATTGCCGCCACCAGACTTTAGCATCATAGGATTTGGGTATTGAAGTGGGAAAATGAACAAGGGGAGATAAGCAATTTACAGTGCTAGTAATGGAGAAAACCACAACAAGAATTTTGCACTAGAAATTTTCAGAATGTTGGAGTTCTTTCCAGTTGTCCCTGAGAAA
The DNA here is from genome assembly GCF_000164805.1 of Carlito syrichta. Taxonomy (NCBI): domain Eukaryota; kingdom Metazoa; phylum Chordata; class Mammalia; order Primates; family Tarsiidae; genus Carlito; species Carlito syrichta. The sequence continues at coordinate 367,071 of NW_007249728.1, read as the reverse complement.
TAATTGAAATGCCTTCTCCTCTGCCATGTCTGTGACTCTGTTCATCCACCCACCACAGAGCTCAGTCAACTGAGCAGGACTAAATAAGGTCCACTTCAGAGGAAATCAGGCTCTATTTCCATCTGGAACCTTTGATTTGATCTTGCTTTGCCTTTTTACAAGGGTATACAAGCCTTTGAAACAAGGGAACCCTGAGTATCTTCTTCTTCTGCCACTCTATAGATATGGAAGCAACTTGCATTAATCCTCTCCACTTTACTTCCCTGTTTCCTACTCTCCTATCCATGTCTTTCTAGCCCATTTTTGTTTGTTTGTTTATTATTTTCTCTCTCAGAAATGAAGGCACTCATGAACACAAAGCTTGCCCAATCCTATGTTACTTTCCAGAGGTTAGATGGATAAATGCAGAGTAAACAAGGAATAAATGCAGAGTAACAATACTTTCTGTATGCTGTCATTCCTTCAGTCCCCAAAAATGACTTTGAAAAGAAACAAATGTGGCAAAGGATGATGACACCCCAGAATTGGATGAAGCCTGTCTTCCTCAAAGTGGCAGGAGAAGAAAGCAGCTCCCATATATGTCTTCTAGAATATTCTCTTTTCTCCTTGTCTTACTCCTTTCCACTAGGCCAGGACTTGATCCCAGCAAGATAAATACAAGCCCGGGGGTCTTAGCTAACACACTGTTGAGACTTTCCTCCTTCTGAGTAAAAAAGCTTCCAAAATTTTTTTTTTTTAATTTTTATTTTAAAGATGTGGGGTACAATTCAGGGTTAGGTATATAAGTGATCATTATACAGGTAAAGTTTGGGCCTCACTTAGGTCCCCATGTCCTAATGAAATCAAGTCCCCATATCCTTAATGAGATCAAGTAACGTTATTGATGAAGTGGGCCCCCTCCTCACCCAATTCCTATGCTGGCAGTTTCTCACTACTGCCAGTCCCTTTCTTGTAGTATTATGATAACTGTTTAGGGTCCACTTATGAGTGAGAACATGTGGTACCAATTCTTTTTTTCTGTGATAGATCACTGAATATTACAGACTCTAAATTCATCCAAGGATTTGCTACAAAGTTCATAATTTTGTCCTTCTTTGTGGCTGCATAATATTCCATTGAATATAAGCACCACATTTAAAAAATCCAGTCTACTTTTGATGGGCAACATGATTTGTGCCTTGTTTTTGCTATTATGAATAGTGCTGCAATAAACATTCATGTGCAGGTATCTTTTTTGTAGAATGATTTGAGTTCCTCTGGGTATATTTCCAGAAGGGGGATTGCTGGGTCATATGGGAGGTGGATATTTAGATCTTTTAGAAATCACCACACTGTTTTCCACAGAGATTGTACTACATTATACTCCCATCAACAATGTAGAAGTATTCCCCTTTCCTCACATCCTCTCCAGCATCTGTTTTTTGTTTGTTTGTTTTGTTTTGTTTTGTTTTTGAGTTATTGATGATGGCCATCCTGACTTGAGTTAGGTGGTATCTCAGTGCTGTTTTGATTTGCATTTCTTTAATAATTAGTGAGGCTGCACATTTTTTCATGTATCTGTTGGCTGCGCATATGTCTTCTTTTGAGAGGTATCTTTCATATATTTTGCCCATTTTTTAATAGGGCTGTTTGTTTTTTCTTTTTGGCCTGTTTGAGTTCCCTGTAGATCCTAGATGTTAGGCCTTTGTCAGATATACAGTTGGCAAATAATTTTTCCCAGTCTGTGGGCTGTCTCCCTGCTCTCTTGATGGTTTCTTTGGCTTTGCAGAAACTTGTCAGTTTGATGAGGTCCCACTTGTCTATCTCTTATGGCACAGGCACTTAGGGTTTTGATCAGGAATTGGTTGCCAGATCTAATTTCCAAAAAGGTGTCTCCTGCATTTTCTAAGGTTCTTATAGTTTAAGGTTTTATGTTTAGGTCATTGATACTTTTAGAGTTGATACTTGTGTATGGTGATAGGTGATAGGTAGAGCTGATTTTTGTGTATGGTGATAATAGATTTTTGTGTATGGTGATTGATATAATCTTCTGCATGTGGTCAGCCAGTTTTCCCAGCACCATTTACTGAATAAGTTCTCCTCTCCCCAGTGGTTGTTAGTGGAGACTTTGTCAAAGATGAGTTGATTAAGAAATTGAGGTTTTCCTTCCGGAATCTCTAGCCTGCTCCATTGGTCTATATGCCTATTCTTGTGCCAACACCAGTTTATTTTGACTATTGTAGTATTATAATAAAACTTAAAGTCTGGAAGTGTGATATGTCCCACTTTGTTTCTTTTTGCTTTTGACTTTTTGTGGTCATTTATGATTCCACGTGAATTTCTGTATTGTTTCCAGGTCTGGGAAGAATGATGCTGGTAATTTAATGGGTATTGCATTAAATTTGTTGATTGCCTCAGGTAAGATGGACATCTTAACAATGTTGATTCTTTCAATCCATGAACATGGAATATTTTTCCATTTGTATGTGTCATCTTTGACTTATTTGAGCAGTGTTTTGTAGTTTTCATTTTAAAGGTCTTTCACTTCTCTGGTTAGGAACATGCCGAGGTATTTCTTCTTGTGTGTGTGTGTGGCTATTATGAATGGGATTGTACTTTTTGTTTGGTTCTCTGCCTATTTGTTGTTGGTGTATAAGAATCCTACTATCTTTTGCATTTGATTTTATACCCTGAGACTTTGCCAAAGTCCTTTATTAGTGCAAGAAGGTTTTTGACAGATTTTTTTGGATATTTGAGGTATAGAATCATACAATCAGCAAAGAGGGATAGCTTGACTTCCTCTTTCCCTACTTAGATACCTCAGTTTCCTTATCTTGTCTGATGGCTCTAGCTAGAACTTCCAACACTATGTTGAACAAGAGGGGTGAAAGTGGGTAGCCTTGTTTTGTTCTGATTTTCAGGGGAAATGTTTTCAATTTTTGTCCATTAGCAATATGTTGGCTGTGGGTTAATCATAGATGGGTCCTACTATTTTAGGTATGCTCCCACTATGCCTAGGTGTTCAAGGGTTTTTATCAAGATGGGATGTTAGATTTCATCAAAAGCTTTTCTGCATCTAATAATATAATCCTATGATACCTATTTTCACATCTGTTGATATGTTTAATTACATTTATGGTCTTCTGGTTGTTGAACTAGCCCTGCATTCCAGGAATGAAGCCTACTTGGTCATGGTGAATGATTTTTAGGAAATATTGTTGGATCCAATTTGCTGGAAACCTGTTGAGAATTTTTGCATCTATGTTCATCAGGGATATTGGCCTGTGGCTCTCTTTCTTTGTTGGATCTTTATCTGGCTTGGATATCAGTGTGATGTTAGATTCGTAAAACGATTTGGGGAGAGTTCCATCTTTCTCGATTGCTTGAAGTATTTTCAATAGGATTGGCATCAACTTCTACTTGTAAGTTTTATAGAACTCTGCTAGAAAGCCATCTGATTCAGGACTTTTTTTGTGGGTAGTTTTCTTATGATGGAGTCTATTTTCTGGGTTGTTATTGGTCTATTTAATGTTTCAATTTCTTCTTGTTTCAACCTTGGAAGGTTATGTGATGTCAGAAAGTCATCCCTTTCATTTAGGTTTTCAAGTTTGTTTCCATAGATGTGCATAGTAATCTTTGATAATTTTTTGTATTTCTTTAGGGTCTGTTGTGATTTGATCTTTTGCATTTCTGATTGTGTTTCTTTGGACTTTTTCTGTCTTTTTCCTGGTCAGTCTGACTAAGGGTTCATCAATCTTGTTAATCCTTTCAAAGAACCAGTTTTTTGGCTTTGTTGATTTTTTTTCTACGATATTTTTCTCTTCTGTGTCTTGTATTTGGGCTTTTAATTTGATGATCTGGATTCCTCTGCTGAAGTTAGAGTTTTGGAGGTCTTGTCTTTCCAGCTCCCTTAAGTGATTTGTTGAGCTGTTAACATGTGATCTTTCCATTTTCTTGATGTGTGTTCATAAGGAAATGAATTCCCTCCTCAGTACTGTTTTTATGGTATCCCAGAGGTTTTGGTAAGATGTGTCTTTATTTTCATTTGTTTCTAGAAATCTTTTAATTTCTGATTTGATTTCTTTTGTTGATCCAGGAGTTGTTCAGCATTATGCTGTTTAATGTCCATGTCTTTGTGGGTTTGGGGGTAGCTTTGTAGTTGTTAATATTTATTTTATTCCTCTGTGATCTGAGAAGGTACATGGCAGTATTTCTATCTTATGGAATTTGTTTATGCTTGATTTATGTCAGAGAATGTGGTCAATCTTGGAGTATGTTCCATGTGGTGATGAGTAGAATGTATATACTGTGGTTGTTGGGTAAAGTGTTCTATAGGTATTTATTAAGTCCATTTGGTCAAGTATCAAGTTGAGGTTCTGAATCTCTTTGCTGATTTTTTGTCTTGATAATCTATGTAGGGTTGTTAGTGGGGTATTTAAGTCCCCAGATATGATACTGTTGGAGTCAACTTTTTTCAGTTTACCTTAGAAGTTGCTTTATAAAGGTTGGTGCTCCTATGTTGGGTGCATATATGTTTAGGATGGATAATCCTTATTGATGGCTTGAAACTTTTATCATTATGAAGTGACCTTCCATATCTTTTTAAATTTTTGATAACTTAAAGGATATTTTGTCTGATGTAAAGATTGCAACTCCTGCTTTCTTTTGTTTTTTTGTTTGCCTGATAAATTGTTACTCATCCTCTTACTTGATTGTCTGTGATTGTCCATTCTGGTGAGATGAGTCTCCTGAAGATAGCATATTGTTGCATCATTTCTTTTTATCCAGTTTGCCATTCTATGTCTGTTCAGTTCATTCACACTTAGGCTAATTATTGAGTTGTGAGAGTTTATTCCAGTCATGAGGTTCTATTGTTGTTGTTTGTTTATTGGTTTTATTTTGATATATTTGTTGATATATGTGTGTGTTTTCAATCTTTTTCCTGTATTCTTGGGAATAGTGTGGCCATTCTTTTTTCTTTCTTTCTTCTGTGTTTAATACTTGCTTAAGCATTTCTTGTAGATCTGGTTTGGAGGCAGCATAGACTCTTAGGGATTGAATGTCTGGGAAAGATTTCAATTCTCTGTTGCTGATGTAGCTTAGCTTAGCTGGGTAGGAAGTTCTTGGTTAGAACTGTTTACCTTTGAGAACTTTGAAGATTGAACTCCAGTCTCTTCTAACCTATAGTGTTTCTGTAGATAAGTCTGTTACTATTCTAATTGGTCTTCTCCATAAATAGTCTGACTTTTCTCTCTTGCTGCCCTTAGGAATTGTCTTTTTATACTACTGTGTGTAAGTCAATTACTATATGTTTAGAAGTTGGTCTTCTCATTTGATGTCTTACAGGGGTTCTTTGAAACTCTTGTGTTTGAATGGTCATGTCTCTGATGAGAAGGGGAAAGTTTTCTTGGATAATTTCATGAAATATTTGTTTCAGGTGGTCTCTGTTTCTCTGTCTGTCTCAGGAATGCCAATTAATCTTAATCTGCCTCTTGATATAATTGCACATCTCTTGGAGGCTTTATTCCATCCTTTAAAGCTTCTTTTCTATGTTTATAACAGTTTGGGTTAGTTCCATATTTTGGTCCTTAAACTCTGAGATTCTTTCTTCTGCTTGGTTAATTCTGCTTTCCATGCTTGTCAGTTTGCTATTTATTTTATTTACTGTATTCTTTATTGCTCTCATCTCAGTTATCAACTCCTTCATTCTTTCTTCTTGTCTGTCCTCATTTTTATTAATTCTACCTATTAATATCTTGATCTCTGTGTTTGTGGTTTAGGACCAGTCATTCTGGGAACCTTCATTGTTTGAATTCTGAAGTCTGTATTCTCAGGTGCTGTCTTCCCTGGAGTCTGTATGGGATCTGTATTCTTTCTTTGATTATTTTTCATTTGTGAGGTTTTCCTCCCTCTTCCCCCCCTTCTTTAATTCCATTGCTCAGTGATAGGGGAGAGCTTTCACTTCTGTTTGCTCTATCCAATATTCTTCTTTATGTAGATTCTTTAGATTTGTTCAATGTTGAAGTCAGATCAGGAATTGGACATTGTGCTTTTTGTAGTTTTGAGATTTGATTAAAACTTGATGGGGGAGCTGTAGCTCAGAAGCTATCTTCAGATTACTGAGAGGTGTGTGGGCCCCCTTAAACCCACTTCCCACCACCTTATAATCTTTCCATGTGGTGGGGGCTATGTATCCCCCCTGAGAACAAAAAGAGATAAGTAAAAGAGGAAGAACAGAAAAGGGAGGAAGGAAGACTAAAGGAAGATGAAGACAGAGGAGACGCAAAACAGATAAGCACACCAACTAATGAATAAACAAACAAAAAATAAAAAATAAAAATATACAAACATGCAAACATACAAAAAAGACCCTGATGATGCACTTGCCCTCAAAAATACCCATATGCAAATAGAAAAACTAAAAAAAAACAACAACAAAAGAAAAGAACAGAAAAGAAACCAAATACTAAAACATAAACAAAAACAGAGGGAAAAAAAGAAGAAAAAAAAAAGAAAGAAAGAAAGAGAAAGTTCCCTCTGTGACTGTTTTTGGAACTTCAGGTTCCTTTCCCAGGCACCACCACACTCCTGGCTGCTGCTTTTGTAGGGAGCAGGGAGCAGCCTCTGGTCTCCAACCCCTTCCCTCTGCTCTCAGCCAGATGCACTGGGTAGCTCTTAGCCCTGGGGACTATTGTAGGAGGAGGGTGAATCAGTTCCCAACTCACTCAACTCCTCCATTGCTGCTGCTACTGACACAGCACTCAGATCTGATGTGCGTCTGTGCCTGGTCCAGCATGGGGGTGGAGCATCCACCTCTTTGTGTTGGCTCCTGAAGTTTCCTTTCTGGATCAAGGATGGTCAATCTCAGGAGAGTGCGATGTGATGATCCCCTCTGGGTCCCAGGTTAGAGGTTGAACAAAGCTGAGGGGGCCAATGCAGGTCTCTCTACCCATCCCCAGAGAGAGCAAGTGCCGGTGGTAGATATCTCCTTGCCTGTGGGGCTCAGCTCAAGATTTCAGCTCCAGATTTCCTCCCTGCACCCTCTCCACAGTACCTCTGCCAAGTACCTGGCCCACTGCTGTAGGTGGTGGTGTGGGCCAGGTGCCAGGTACTGAGAGAAATTGACCTCAGCTACCTCCTCTCGGGAGACCCCCAAGAATGGCTGATGATCTTGCACATTGGGGGCTCTGATCTCAGGGTAGTGGTGGGTTGCAGCTGCCTCCAGAGGGGAGCTCCAGATGGAGTCTCCCCTCAGATGGACTTTCACTCAACCAGTGTCACTCACCCACTCACGCAGACTGTCTTTATGGATACTCGTCCTTGCAGAGACTTTTATGCTCCCACTGGTTCTGTCACCATCTTCCCAAATCTTTTAGTAGATATAACTTACTTTCATTTGGTGATCCAATCAAAGAACAAGCAAACAAAAAAAGTAGTTAACATTTACATAACTTTTGATTTCTTTTAAGACATCGGCATATCTATCTTCCCTTCTCATTCTATTAGTGTGTATCTCTAAAGTGCCTAGTGTATGCCAGCAACTGTTTCTTTTGTGACACACATATATCCAACATGCCATTCATCTGATTTCTAACTGAAAGCCCTTTCTATTCTGCCTCCCAATTTCAGCTGTCATAGTCTGTCAAAATCACTGTTCTCTTTGGTATTTATGGTGAAAGGAGTCATTACTAGTTATCATGAGGCCATCTGTCCAGTGTCACTGGGTACTGACACACAGCCTCTGTTCAAACTCTAAGATGCTCCATCTTGCAGGATGGATATTAATGCCACTGAATCCATCTTCAACATTCCTGAACAAGCATTTATAATAGCTATTATATCTGCACAATGGCATGGAGACAGAACAGCATATTATTATCAAGGACTGCCCATTCCAGTAGAATTACAATATTACAAGCAGAAAATAAATGACTGTTTCTCTATTTTTAATGTGGTACTTTATATACTTGGACAGACAGACCCTAACTAGAGGTAGTTATGGTGGTCAGGCACGTAGTATGATTCCCCAGGGCTGTGAGGATGTCCTGTAGGCTTCTGGCTAGATGTTAACCCTTTAATTTAAGGAAATGATTTCCAGCCATGGTGATACACCAGAATCACATGTGGAGTGGCCTCAGGAGGAGTTGAACCATCTTTTTTAAGAACCATTCATTTATTTTTTGGTTTATGTGTATGCCCTAAAATGACCCATTGTTAACATTCTGTTGAATATTCAGAAGTTAAACACCGCTGATTTAACCTTTTGACCAGCTTATAAAAACCAACTCAGATTCTGCTGGCTTATAATGTATTTGAAGGAGTAGGCATTAGCCACATACAGTCATAGCATTTGTGACACAAATATATTTCATTGACATAGAACCTGAGTTCTATGAGAATGAGTTCTCCCATAAACCTAAGATGAAGGGTGTTAGATAACTGCAATTACAAAGATTACTTAGTTACGTGTATGAAAATGAGGGAGTTCAAATATGAAAAAGATGACACTGCAAGGTGTCACACCCAGGTTTGAGAGTATATAAATGCCCCAGTCTAGGAGTGGCATTCAAACTCAGAAGCTTCTCAGTTACACTCAGCTCAACTCACACATACCACCAACATGTCCTACAACTGCTGCTCTGGAAACTTCTCCTCCCGCTCTCTTGGTGGCTCCCTGCGCTACCCAGGCAACCTGATCTACAGCAGTAACCTCTGCTCTCCCAGCACCTACCGGCCGGGCTCCTCTCTCTACGGTGGCTGCCAGGAGACCTGCTGTGAGCCCACAAGCTGCCAGACGTCCTACATGGTGTCCAGCCCCTGTCAGACGTCCTGTTACCGCCCCAGGACCTCTGTGCTGTGCAGTCCCTGCCAGACGACTTACTCTGGGTCTCTGGGCTTTGGGTCCAGGAGCTGCAGTTCCCTGGGTTATGGATCTAGGAGCTGCTTCTCACTGGGCTGTGGACCCAGTGGCTTCAGACCCCTAGGCTATGGAGGCTGTGGCTTCTCTTCCCTGGGCTATGGATCCGGATTCTGTCGTCCAACCTACTTGACTTCTAGGACCTATCAGTCTTCTTGTTACAGACCAACCTGTGGATTTGGCTTCTATTAATTATCTCATTAAATTTCTAAGATTATTGACCAATGTGACTAATGTCTCTACTTGTAATCTTTTTGTCTTAATTTCATACAGAAAGAATTGCATCTTATTTTCTAAGTATCAAATTCTCAGCTTATCTTTAACTCCAAACACTGGCTGACAGACTTCATCTGAAAAACTCTGTAATTAAAGTACTAACTCACATTAAGCTTAAAGTCTGCATTGTATATAGAATTCATATTATCGGATTTTCTTCCACAGTTGTATGGAAAGTCAAATCATTTTATTCTAATAAATTTATTATTCTGAAATCCATCTATGCATGTTGTGGTTAGTTTTTTTTTTATTGCTAGAGTTTTGGTTGTGATGTATTAAAGGAATTATTATGGAACAATCAATAATTATATGGAAATACGTTTTAAAATCCTATGAAGTTGGGGATTTAAACAAATTTTAGGGGACTCAGGCAATTTTCTCACTCAAACTACAGGTGTTAGAAGTCTTTTGTTTTACTAAATAGACTCTTATTCATTAAAATCTGAGAATCAGAAATCAGTTTGATTCTGGTACACAATGTTGATTCTACTGCCTATGCCAACAGGTACTCATATACTGGAGCAGATTGTTTGATAGCTGATAATTATGTCAGAAATTCAGAGAGCAAAAATAATGTTTAAATGTATATGACTATGAATATACCTGCAAGAAAAATTTAATATAAATACAATAATGATGTATACATTTGAAGTAACTTTATTTTGAAATCACTCAACATTTGTTGGTAAAAGTGATTAATGCTTCCATCTTACTGATGAGCATTCAAAATGATCCACTTATCTACATATGTGTCATGAGGAATACTATGAAATGGGTGCAGGACTGATATCCCATCTTGGTTTTTGCTTACGTATCAAACTAAAGAAAGCTGAAGATAATAAGCATTTGATATCATCAGAAGTGATGATTTAATTTCCTTCTGAACATAAGATTGGGGAAATGTTACTTCTTTTCATGCTAATATTTTCTGTTTTCTCAGCAAAGAGGCTTCAGAAACAGTCAACTGTGATGATAGACATTGTTCGCTAAGAAACATAAAGCTGAAAAAAGAGTTCAAACAATGTTCAACATTTTACTAATTATTTCTATAGACTATAACACAGCTTTTGAGAAAGGTACCCATTATAAATTTACCCATTATAAATTTACCCATTATAAACTTATGTTAAAAGTAAGAATATGGACACACAAAGGTGATAAGGAACACATAGGGAAAACATTTTATAATATCTTAAAAATTTGCAAATCTTCAACTTGTAAAGACACAGAACAATCAGAGAGGAGAAAGAAGCATGGGAAGATTACATGTAAAAAGCAAAGCAGGAAGGGCTCAAAAGCCTTTGTGTATTACAAGAATGACTGGAAATTTAGCTAAGTTTCAATGCAAGGAGATTTTAGTTTTTCATTTATTTTAAATTAAGTGAACTTTATTATAGGAATGTGGGGAACAAGTGAAGATTAACTACATAAGTAGACTGCACAGAGGTGAAGTGTGGGCTTCTAACTGACCCTCACTCCCCCTGGGAATGAACCAAGTACCGATAGTGTTGTCATGTGCCCCAGCCTTCCTCCTCCCTCCCCCCACCCAGCAGTGCCCAGTGACTACTGATCTTTCTCTTGTGCTAATGGAATTCATGTTCAGGGCCCACTTATGAATGAGGACATGTAGTATCCAGTTCTTTGTTTCTGTGATGGTTGACTTAGTATGATGACCTCCCACTCCATCCAATTTGCTGTGAAGTTCATAATTTTGTTCTTCTTTATGACTGTGTAATACTCCATGGTGTATGTGTACATTTTCTTTATTCAGTCCACTTTCTACAGGCAGTAAGTTTGGTTCCATGCTTTTGCTATTGTGACTAGTGTGACAATAAACACATGTGTGTAGGTGTCTTTTTTGTAGAGCAATTTATGTTCCTTTGGGTATCTTCCCAGGAGAAGTATTATTGGATGCTATGGAAGGTCAATTTTTAGTTTTTTTAGAAATCACCACATTGCTTTCCATAGATTTTGAACTAACTTACTTCCCCACCAACAGTATAGAAGCTTTCTTTTTTCTCTACATCTAAGTCAGCATCTGTTGTTGTTTTTTGACTTATTAATAATAGTCTTCCTTACTGAAGTTAGGTTGTATCTCATTGTAGTTTTGATTTGCATTTCTCTGAAGATTAGTGAGGCACAGCATTTTTTCATATGTCTGTTGGCTGCTTGTATACTATCTTTTGAGAAGTGTCTATTCATGTCATTTGCTCACTTTTTAATAGGGTTGTTCATTTTTTTTTTCTTTTCTGCTCATTTGAGTTCCTAGAAGATCCCAGATATTAGGCCTTTGTCAGATACATAATTTGAAAATTTTTTTTTACCATTTTGTGGGTTGTCTCTTTACTATCTTGAGGATTTTGTTTGCTGTTTGATAAGGTTCCACTTTTCAGTTTGATAAGGTTCCACTTGTCTACCTCAGTTCTTATGGCATTTGCTTTTGGGGACTTGGTCAAGAATTTATCACCTACTCTTATGTGCATAAGCATATTTCCTATGTTTTTTTCCAATATTCTTATAGTTGAGGTTTTATATCTAAGTCTTTGATCCATTTAGAGTTGCTTTTGTGTATGTTGATAGGTAGGAATCCAGTTTCATTCTGCATGCTGTTAGCCAGTTTTCCCAGCACTGTTTGCTAAATATAGTCTCCTTTCCCCAGTGATTGTTATTGGTGACTTTGTTGAAGATGTGTTAGTTGAGAGATAATGTTTTTGCTTCTGGGATCTCTGTTCTGTTCCATTGGAACATGTGCCTATTCTTTTACCAATATCAGGCTGTTTGGGTACTGTAGCCTTATAATAAAGTTTAAAGTCTGGAAGTGTGATACCTCCTACTTTGCTCTTTTTGTTGGGGATTGTTTTGGCTACTTGTGCTCTTTTTTGTTTTTATATGAATTTCTGTATTGTCATTTCAAGGTCTGAAAAAAATAATGTTAAAAATTTGATGGGTATGTCATTAAATCTGTAGATTGCCTTGGGTAGGATGGACATCTTGACAATATTGATTCTTCTAATCCATAAGCATGGAATGCCTTCCCATTTGTTTGTGTCTCCCATGATTTCTTTGAGCAGTGTTTTGTAGTTCTCATTGCAAAGGTCTTCCACTTCTCTTCTTAGGTGGATACCAAGATCTTTCTTTTCATGTGTGGCTAATGTGAAAGTAATTGTGCTTTTTATTTGATTCTCTGCCTACTTGTTGCTGGTGTATAAAATGCAACTCTTTTTTTGCACATTGATTTTGTAACCTGAGACTTTACCAAAGTCTTTTATCAGTGTGAGGAGGCTTTTGACAGATTTTTTTTTTTTTAGGATTTTCAATATATATATACACACAAATCTAAATATACAGATTTATGAATAGGTATAGATATAATCATATATAAGTATACATGAAGATACAGATATAGTCTAGTAGTCTAGTGCACAGTGAAAATTTACCAAACTTTAAGAAGTTAAGAAATTACTAAATTATATATATATTACATTATATATAATATAACAAGTATTATAATAATTATATATATTACATATATTAGAAACAGACTCACAAGAGCTTTAGTCAAATAAATTATTAGACATAGATGTTAAAGTAACTACATTTGATATGCTTAGAAAATAAAAGGACAGGTGAAATTTTTGTCAGATCATTAAAACACATTAAAAAGCAGACATACTAAAATTGAAAAATGCAATGAATTAAATGTAGAATTGGTGAAAGGATGAAAAATAAATTAAATATGGCTGAAAGATAATTAGTGATTGTTCAAATAGAATATATTCAAACTAAAAAATAAGAAAAAAATTATTTTTAAAAACTTCAGATAACATGGAACATATAAAAAGGTCTAGCATAATTGTTCTTGGAGTTCTAAAATAAAATTATGTGTGTGTATGCGAACATGTGTTTGTATATGTATGTATGTATTTTTTTGATAGTCAATGAAAAACTAATAGTAAGCAACAAGTCAACATATTACTAAGTCTAAGAAAAGTTAAATGTAGTAGAAACAGATTCATAGGAATTTCAAAGAGAATTATCTTATTAGAGAAAAGACATCAAGTTTACAGATTCAAAAACTACTACAAATTCCATGCATGAGTAATATGAAGAAAAGTCCATAACCAGCATAATGGAATCAAATTAAGAAACAGGAAAGAAAAACTTAAAGTGGCCAAGGTGGGGAACAAAAGAAATTATATTTTAAAAAGCCACTAAGAATGAAAACTGAATTCTAAAAAAGGAAAAAAAGAATGTAGAAAAACAAATCAAATGTCCTCAAATTAAAAAAAAATTAAAAACAAGATGTCTGAACTTGTCCTTATGATGGTCTCTCTAAGCTATCAGAGACCTACACAGAGTCCCTAGGTCTCCCTAAGGATATCTTTCAGATAGATATCTCTCTTCAGAGCTCCATCCTCAGTTTTAGTAATTACATTGCCACAATAGCATTATGCTTGTTTCTTTTGCCTGGTATATCTTTTTATATTTCTCTTTTCCATTTCCTTATATTTAATACAATATCTCCCAAGTATAAAACTGTATTGATTTTTAACTTAGTCTGATATTTCAAGGTTTTTTTTAGATTTTTGTCATATTATGTTTCATCTGTTATTATATTCAGATTTTTATCTACAGTTTTACTATATTATTGCTATTTGATACATTTTCTAGTCTTCTCATTTTCATTCTTTGTTGGGAAAGAGGTCTTAATAACATGGTTTAATGTTACAAATTTACCCTTTATCTGATTATTTATCATTTTTAGCAGTTTCTTAAGAGATTTTAGTGAATGTTACCTATTTATTACTGTTTACTTCTACCTATATGTTAAGAACTGCAAACTGTTTTGTTAGTGTTATAACAAATGAAAATGTCCCAGTCCTGAAGGTGACATTACATCAGGCATCTTCTGTTGTACTCAGTTGAACTCATATCTCCCATCAACATGTCCTACAAATGTTGCTCTGGAAACTTCTCCTCCTGTTTCCTTGGGGGTTACCTGCACTACCCAGGGTCCTCTTGTGGCTCTTCCTATCCCAGCAACCAGGTCTGCAGCGGTAATTTCTGCTATCCCAGCACCTGCCAGCTGGGCTTCTCTCTCTACAGCAGCAGTCATGAGAACTGCTGTGAGTCCAGAAGCTGCCATACATCCTGTGTGGTGTCAAGCCTCTGCCAGACATCCTGCTACTGCCCTAGGACCTTCCTGTTGTACAGTCCCTGCCAGACGGCTTATTTTGGGTCTCTGGGCTTCTCATCCAGCAGCGACCATTCCCTGGACTATAGATCTAGGTGCTGCTACTCACTGAGCTGTGAGACCCCTGGATTATGGAGGCTGTAGCTTCTCTTCCCTGGGATATGAATCTAGACTCTGTCACCCAACCTTCTTTGCCTCTAAGAACTACCAGTCTTCTTGTTATAGATCAACCCATGGATGTGGCTTCTATTGACCAACTTGTTGAAGATTCAGACTTTTTGAGCAATATGTTCAATCTCTAAAGAAAATGTCTATTAACTTAACTATCTTCAGGATAAAACCCTTCTTTGATTTTTTGATCAACTGTTTCTCACTTTTTTCCCAGTCATAAATTACTGGTCACTAATCAGTCTCTAACATATAATTAACATAATGAAAAACCTATTGGATTAATTAATGGAATTAGTACATAAATTACTAGTTCAATTAGTGGAGTTTATGTTAATAACAAATTATTGTTAATAAATTAACAAAATTCTTATTTATGTATTTTATTCATAAAGTAGATAAAAATGTAAATTGATATAATCTAATGAACTCATATGATCTGGTTCCCAAATATGCTGTGTTTAGTTGTTAGTTTTTTGTTGTCTAAGATATTTTTAATTTGTTTCGTTTGGAATTTTTAAAAGTCACTATGCCTCTGGGAGCAAACTTTTGAAACTTGATAGATTGGTGGATTTGAATTAACTTATTTTGGGTTTTAAATACTTCCTTCCTTAACACTGCTTTCTCTGAAATTCTTACATTGCATGCATAAACTTTATATGAGTAATCATCTCAGGAACAGTATATAATTTATTTCTTTCAAGTGATAAGGACCCTTAGGCTTTCTGGAAAAAAATGAGGAATTTAGAAGTAACAAGTGAGTGGAAAAATTTTAGGTCTTAATAGAAGTTTTGTACATAAGCTCAAGTAGCTTTCTTTGAATCAGTTAATGTTGAGTGGTGAAAACAAACAAACATTAATAAAAACACATCCATTTATCTCACTGTGTACTTTAGCATATCATTCATATCATTACATGTGTACAAGGGGGAAGCCAATTGTTCTTTGTGAGAATTAATCAGGTTCATAAGATGTGGGGTTTTACCTTCCTAGACCCAAAACTCAAATTGAACTTGGATGACAAAAGCAAGTCTTTCACATAATCAGACATTGTTATTTTGTCATATTTCAACATACATTTGCAGACTCCTTGCTTCAATATTTTATGTTACCATTCAAATACTTTATAGGTCACATATTAGAGAAAATAATAAAATCACAATACAGGCAAAAAGACTGTTAGGACCAGACTTTTTAATCTATGTCAGTAAATTAGCGTATTTTTGGAAAGTCAGTTCCTAGGATACTGCCTGGGCCTGGTAGAGATACAGAGCTTGGTCATGGGACACCAAGTTGCCACTTTTTCTTAGGTCACATGTGTGACTACATTGGGTGTCATGAATGCCAGTTGCAAGAGAAGGAAAACATATTAAGCTAGATTTGCAGATGAATTGACTTATTGTGTAGATGTATTCACAACAGCCTGGTAAGGATAATATCTTTTCTATGGGCAAGTTATGTTGAACACCTAGTTATTCACTTGGTATTAAAGGAAAAATGGCCTAATTTGTTGATATATCTAGATTCCTGGACAGTGGCAATTGAAATGACCCTCTAGTTAGAGACTTGGAAGGGAGAATATTAGGATATTGATATTGGACATAAACCTGTCAGTTGATGATACCCAGTCTTTGTCAGCAGTCCCCACAGTGTGAGACTGTAAAAAGGATATTTTATATTTTTGGAGAAAATTATGGAAAATGAACTGACTGTGAAGTGCGCAAAACTCACTCATAGTCTGAGCAGTGAAAAGCCTGAGTCATTTTAGGATGCAGACATTGTATTTAAGTGTTTGCCTGATTCATCTCTGTTTCTAGCAATTTCTCATTATGTGTTATTTTTCCTTTCCCTGTTGGATGTGAGGAGCACTATATAATAATATGTAATAGATGGAAAAAAATTTGAGAATATGAATCAATGGTGACAAGTAGTATAAATCATTAGAAGCATCCTTGCAAAAAACAAAGCTATGCCACTGATTACTTGACACAGAAAAATGACAAAAAATATCCTAAAGTAGTTTGCTCAAGGCAAAGTAGGAGCAGATACAAATGAAGTCATGGCTATAGAGGAAAAAAGAGGCCTTTTCTAGCCTTCAAAGGGTGAGAGTTACTGACAAATGCTGCTAGAATTTCTGATATAGAAATGCTTGTTGACTTTGTACTATAATAACAAGTTAGAGTACCCACAAATAGGTAGGAAGCTAGTTCACTTCGGTTGCAGAGAAGACTAATGACTGACACATGTGCAGAAGAGGTTGTGTAAATATCAGAGAATTGAACCTGTACTGTGCTACACCCAATGGAAAGAGTATATATTACCCAGTCCACAGGATGACCTTAACCCCCAGAATCATCTCCTTGTCATTCATCTTAACTGACATCTTCCATCAACATGGCCTACAACTGCTGTTCTAGAAACGTCTCCTCCCACTCCCTTGGGGCCTACCTGCGCTACCCAGGCTCCTCTTGTTACTCTACCCACCAACCTGGTCTATAGCAATAACCTCTGCTCTCCCAGAATTTGCCAGTTGGACTTCTCTCTCGACAGTGGCTACCAGGAGACCTGCTGTGAGCCCACCAGCTGCCAGAAGTCCTGTGTGATGTCCAACTCCTACCAGATGACCTGCTATCACTACAGGACCTCTACACTCTGCAGTCCCTGCCAGACAACTTACTCTGGATCTCTGGGCTTTGAATCTAGCAGCTACCAATTCCTACATTATCTAGGGTACTCTAGGATCTGCTTCTTATTGGGCTTTGACTCCAATTGGGCTGTGGCTTCAGACTTCTGGATTATGGAGGATATGACTTCCCTTCCTTAGGCTAAGTATCCAGATTCTGCCTCTCAGTGTCTTCTGCTTCTTGGACCTTCCAATCCTCTTGTTATAGACAAACCTATGGATCTGGTTTCTATTGATCAGTTTGTTGAGCTGCAATATTTTTAAAGCAGTAATCAAAATATCTTCTCAGCATTTCATCATGTTCATTACTTCCAGTGACAGTTGTCTTCTTAGTCTTTGATCACCAGTTTCACACCCAATCTTTTTCCATCAAGCAAAGGTTATAAACTTGATTCTAGAATCTTCTGAATTTAATGACTTATCCCAGTAAGTATAAATTCAATATTGCTGATAGAATTTATGCTAAATGAATAAAATATTTAATGCTGATAATCCAATAAACTAATTTATTCTGGCATTCAAATACACTTTTATTGTGTTGTTTATAAGTTATTGACCACAGTTTGTGTTGAGTTTGAATTGGCAAGCTAAATAAAAGCTCAATATGCATCTGGGAGTCAAGTTTAGTTGTGGATTTGATTTAATTTCTTTTGGGCTATGCATTTTTTTAGTTCAAACAATGTTACTAGTTACAGTTACTAGACATTCATATTTTACAGTTTTAGAGTTTTATGAATGAAAGTTTCAGGATCAGAAAATATATTGATTTGTTCAAAGAACATGGATTGTATCTATACTCACAGAGATATTATTCTGAAGTTTACAGATTCGTGGGGAGATTAGTGAATAAAAATAACATTTAGGTTTATATAGGTCAGCAAAGGAAAGAGAACACATATGATCAATTAAAATATATATTAACCTTAAATAACTTCCAATAAGTTTGCCTAATATTTCTTTTTAAATATTACCAGACTTGTGTATCCAGCTTGAATTTCCAACATAATTCTTTTGTTTTCATTTTTCATATGCATGGAAAGATATAGGCGATAATTCTTCATGGGAAGGACATAGCTGCAGAATGTTTATGATTTTACATCAATGTTTTCTTAAGCACAAACCAAATGTAGATGGAACCAAAAATTTATTAATGTCAGCAGACGTAACTATTTCATTTGGAGCTCAACATAAAGTTGGGGATACTGTTATTATTCTTTTGGTAACATCTCAGCTTTCACAGGCCACGAATTTCAGGAAACCATATGAGAATAAAATAAAAATTAAGTTACTAAGGATTATAAACTAATAACAGAAAAGTATCTTTGAATAGTGTAATCAAAGTTCAAAGAACAATCTTTGATTTTTTTGGATTAGAAAATACAGTTTATTTACAGGTTAAATTGGAGAGAGAGAGAGAAAGAAGGGATTCACCTCCCCGAGGGAGGGGGACCAAAGCTTAAGAAAACATGGCCTGGTCATAGCTCAAAGAGCACATGGCCACACCATAGCTTAGCAAGGCAATGTCCCTCAAAGAACAATCTTATTTATTATTTGTTAAGGTTGCCAAACAGACCTGTGGCAAAGGTACTTTTTAACATTCAAGTCATTTTACGTATGAGAAAATGGACACATAAAGCACATCAGAAATTTCCACAGTTCTCAAACTTATAGGATCATTAGTATTCGCTGTGTCCTGAATTATGGGGTCTTTTTGATGGGCAAAGACAAAAGGAATATGGAGGCATATCACAAGAAATTTTGGAAGATGAAATGGAATGAGCAAAGCAGACATAGATGGTTCTTATTACTGGCATTAATTATGTCCTAGAAAGAAAAATATCTTTACCTACCACTAGAAAATGGTCTAACATTAAGACTTTAGCTGTATTCTCCCATTCTTAAAATGTTGCTCTTTCTTGGTCATGATGTCCCTCTCCACTGGAGTTGTTTACCAGTTTCAAGTAGTCTTCCTCTTTTCTTATATATACATGTAATGTATAAAAATCTGCACGTTTTAATGTTTTACCATTCAAATTATTAGATCAGAGTATTTCCTAATGTCCATTTAATTTATTTCCTTTAAATCCTGTGTACTTTATATTCGTATTTCCAAACTGATAACATCTGGAGATTTTCTTTTTTTAATTTTTATTATAAAGATATGGGGTACATTTCAGGGTTAGGTATATAAACATTGATCATGCAGGTATGCCCCCCCTCTCCTTGCAGTTTCCCTCAACTGCCAATCGCCCCCCCCCGACAGTTTGCCACTACTGACAATTGCTTTCTCATAGCATTATTATTGTTCAAGGTCCATTTATGGGTGAGAACATATGGAACTCTGTTCTTTGTTTCTGTGACAAATCACTGAGTACAATTGACTCCACATCCATCCAAGTTGCTGCAAAGTCCATATATTTGTTCTTCTTTATGGCTACATAATATTCCATCATGTATATGTACCACATTTTTTTAATCTACTCTAGCTTTGATAGGCAGCACAGTTGGTTCCATGTTTTTGCTGTTGTGAATAGAGCTGCAACAAACATACGTGTGCAGGTATCTTTTTTTGTAGAATGATTTGAGTTCCTCTGGGTATATTGCCAATAGGGGAATTGCTGGGTCATATGGAAGGTCAATTGCTAGTTCTTTCAGAAATCACCACACTGTCTTCCAAAGAGGTTGTACCAGTTTTCATTCCTACCAGGAGTGTAGAAGCTTCCTCTTTCTTCACATCCTCGCCAGCATATGTTGTTGATTGTTTTATTAATGATGGCCATTCTTACTGGGGTTAGTTGGTATCTCAGTGTGGTTTTGATTTACATTTCTCTGATGATGAGAGAGGATGAGCACTTTTTCATGTGTCTGTTGGCTGCCCGTATATTTTCTTTTGAGAAGTGTCAATTCATGTCTTTTGCCCACTTTTAAAGGGGCTGGTTTTTTTGTTTTTTGTTTTTTTTTTTTTCCTTTTAGTGTGTTTGAGTTCCTTGTACATCCTGGATGTTAGACCTTTGCCAGATAAAGAGTTGGCAAATATATTTTCCCATTCTGTGGGCTATTCCCCTGCTCTCTTGATGGTTTCTTTTGCTTTGCAGAAGCTTGTTAATTTGATGAGGTCCTACTTATCTATCTTATTTCTTCAGGTATAGGCCTCTAGGTTTCTGAATAGGAATTGGTTCCCAGTTCCAATTTCCATAAGGGTGTTTCCTGTATTTTCTAAGATTCTTATAGTTTGAGGTTTTACAGTGAGGTCTTTGATCCATTTAGAGTTAATTTTTATGTATGGTGATAGGTAGGGGTCCTGTTTCCATCTTCTGCATGTGATTAGCCAGTTTTCCCAGCACCATTTACTGAATAGGTTCTCCTCTCCCCAGTGGTTGTTTTGGGAGGCTTTGTCAAAGATGAGTTGGTTGAGAAATTGAGGCTTTGCTTCCGGAATCTCTATCCTGTTCCTATTGTCTATGTGCCTGTTCTTGTACCAATACCAGGCTGTTTTGATTACTGTAGCCTTATAGTAAAGTTTGAAGTCTGGAAGTGTGATACCTCCTGTTTTGTTTCTTTTGCTAAGGATTGTTTTAGCTATTCGTGGTTGTTTATGTTTCCATATGAACTTCTGTATTGTCTTTTCCAGGTCTGAGAAGAATGATGTTGGTAGCTTAATGGGTATTGCATTGAATCTGTAGATTGCCTTTGGTAGGATGGACATCTTAATAATGTTGATTTTTCCTATCCATGAGCATGGGATATTTTTCCATTTGTTTTTGTCTTCTTGGATTTCTTTAAGCAGTGTTTTGTAATTTTCATTGTAAAAGTCTTTCACTTCTCTGGTTAGGAAGATACCGAGGTATTTCATCTTTTTGGTGGCTGTTGTGAAGGGGATTGTGCTTTTTATTTGGATCTCTGCCTACTTGTTTTTGATGTAAAGCAATGCAACTGTCTTTCACACATTTATTTTGTACACTGAGACTTTGCCAAAGTCCTTTATCAGTTCAAGCAGGTTGTTGACAGATTCTTCTGAATTTTCAAGGTATAGGATCATCTCATCAGCAAAGAGGGATAACTTGACTTCCACTTTTCCTATTTGGATACCCCTGATTTCCTTCTCTTGTCTAATCGTCTGAGCTAGGACCTCCAACACAATATTGAACAAGAGAGGTGAGAGTGGGCAGCCTTGTCTTATTCCAGTTTTCAGGGGAAATGATTCTAGTTTCTGTCCATTTAGCAGTATCTTAGCTGTGGGTTTGTCATAGATGGCACTTACTATTTGGAGGCAGGTTCCTTCTATACCTAGGTGTTTGAGGGTTTTTATCAGGAAGGGATGCTGGATTTTATCAAAAGCTTTTTCTGCATCTAATGAGATAATCATGTGGTTCTTGCTTTTACATCTGTTGATGTATTTTATGACATGGTCTTGCAAATGTTGAACCAGCCCTGCATCCTGGGGATGAAACCTACTTGGTCATGGTGGATGATATTTGAGATGTGTTTTGGGATCCGATTTGCTAGAATCTTGTTGAGGATTTTTGCATCTATGTTCATAAGGGATGTTGGCCTGTAGTTCTCTTTCTTTGTTGGATCTTTACCCGGTTTGGGTATCAGCATAATGTTAGCTTCATAAAATGATTTGGGGAGAATTCCATCTTTCTCAATTGCCTAAAATAATTTCAATAGGATTGGTATCAATTCCTCGTACATTTTGTAGAATTCTGCTGGAAAGCCATCCGGTCCAGGGCTTTTTTTTTTTTTTTTGTAGGTAGTTTTCATATGACAGTCAATTTACTGGGTTGTTATTGGTCTATTTAGTGTCTCAATGTCTTCTTGTTTTAACCTGAGGCTGTGAGATGTCAGAAAGTCCTCCATTTTATCTAGGTTATCAAGTTTGTTTCCAAATAGGTGTACATAGTAATCTCTGACAATCTTTTGTACTTCTTTGGGGTCAATTGTGATTTGATCTTTTGTATTTTTGATTGTGTTTATTTGGGCTTTTTCTCTCTTTTTCTTGGTCATTCTGGCTAGGAGCCCATCAATCTTGTTAATTCTTTCAAAGAACCAGGTTTTGTTTTGTTGTTGCTTTCTATGATATTTTTGTCCTCTATGTCCCATATTTGGGCTCTTATATTTGTGATTTGGATTCTTCTGCTAAAGTTGGGGTTTTGGTGGACTTCTCTTTCTAGCTCCCTTGGGTGATTTGTTAGGCTCTCCACTTGTGATCTTTCCATTTTCTTGATGTGTGCTCATAGAGATATAAATTCCCCTCTTAAAATGGATTTCATGGCATCCCAGAGGTTTTGGTAAGATGTTTCTTCATTTTCATTTGTTTCCAGTAATCTTTCAATTTCTTCTTTGATTTCAGTGTTGACCCAGTTGTTGTTCAGCATCATGCTGTTTAGTGTTCGTGTTTTTGTGGGCTTTGGGAAATGTTGTTGGTTTTGATATTTATTTTTATTCCACTGTGGTCTTAGAATGTGCATAGCAAAGTTTCAACCTTATGGAATTTGTTTATGCTTGATTTATGGCCAAGGATGTGATCAATCTTGGAGTATGTTCCATCTGGTGATGAGTAGAATGTATAGTCTGTGGTTGCTGGGTGGAATAATCTGTAGGTATCCACTAAGTCCATTTGGTCAAGTGTCAAGGTTCTGGATCTCCTTGTTGATTGTCTGCCTTGATGATGTATCGAGGGCTGTCAGTGGGGTATTTAAGTCCCCTAATATAATAGTGTTAGAGTCAATATTTTTTTTAGTTTATTTAGTAGCTGTTTTACAAATGCTGGTGCTTCTGTGTTGGATGTATATATGTTTAGGGTGGCTATTTCTTGTTGATGGATTGAACCTGTTATCATTATGTAGTGTCCTTTTGCATCTTTTAAACTTTTTGATAGCTTAAAGGTTGTTTTGTCTGATATTAAGATCGCAACTCCTGCTTTCTTTTGTGATCCATTTGCCTAGAAACTAGTTTTCCATCCTTTAACTTTTAGTCTTTGTGTGTCCCTTGTAGTGAGATGAGTCTCCTGGATGCAGCAAATAATGGGGTCATGATTTCTTATCCAGTTCACCATTCTGTGTATTTTCAGTGGTGCATTTAGTCCATTCACATTAAAGATAATTATTGGAATGCGGGGGTTTATCCCTGTCATGAGGTTCTTATAGAGTTGTTGTTGTTCCTGTTTATTTGTTATCTTTCCTTTGGTTTTCGGGTTGATTCAAGTATGTTTTCCATCTTTTCCCTGTACTCTTGTGAAGAACATTGCTGTTCTTTTCTCCTTTTCTTCTGTGTTTAATATTTTCTTAAGTGTTTCTTGTAGAGGTGTTCTGGAGGCAGCATAAGTTCTTAGGGATTGAATATCTGAGAAAGATTTTAATTCTCCCTTATTGATGAAGCTTAACTTCTCTGGGTAGGTTATTCTTGGTTGAAATTATTTATCTTTGAGACCTTTGAAGATTGGGCTCCAAACTCTCCTAACCTGAAAGTTTTCTGTAGACAAATCTGCTGCTATTCCAATTGATCTTCCCTGGTAGGTAGTCTGACCTTTCTCTCTTGCTGCCTTTAGAATTTTTTTCTTTTATACCTACTTTGTTTAGGCAAATTATTATGTGTGTGAGAGTTGTTCTTCTTATTTGTTGTCTTCCAGGGGTTCTCTGAATCTCTTGTGTTTGAATTTTTGCATCACTGATGAGATGAGGGAAGTTTTCTTGAATAATTTCATGGAATATTTGTTCCAGTGTGGTCTCTGTCTCTCTTTCTGCCTCAGGAAGTCCAATTACTCTTAGGTTCAGTCTCTTGAAGTAATCACTCATCTCTTGAAGGTTTTGTTCTGTCTTTTTAAGCTTCTTTTCTATGTTTTAGACAGTATAGGTTAGTTCTATACTTTGGTCTTCAAGCCCTGAGATTCTTTCTTTTGCTTAGCTAATTCTGCTTTCCATGCTTATGAGTTTGTTTTTTATTTCAATCACAGCATTCTTTACTACTATTATTTCAGTTATTGGCTCCTTCCTATTTTCCTCTTGTCTCTCCTCAATTCTTTTTATTCTCTCTATTAATGTCTTGATGTCTGGGTTTGTCATATGTGACCAGTCATTCTGGGGGCTCTTCATTGTTTGCATTCTGAATTCTGTTTTCTCAGTGTCTGACCTCCCACGGGTCTGTGTGAGACCTATATTCTTCTTTTGGTTTTTCTTCATTTGTGTAGATTCCTCCCCACATCTTCTTTAATTCTGTTGGGTGTGGAGGGGGTGCTTTTACTTCTGTTTGTTCAATCTCCCATTATTCCTTATGTATATCCTCTGGCTTTGGTCAACTCTGGAACTGGACTGTAGAATGGGGGTGATCCTTTTTGCAATTTTGAGATTTCATTGAGGGGAGAGCTGTGATTCAAAATGTATCTGCAGATCCCAGTATCCACTGACAGTTGTATGGATAATATGGAACCCACTCCCCACTGCCTTGCAATCTGTCCATGCAGTGGGGTTATAGGTTTACTTGCTGAAAGCAAAATGATATAAGAAAAGGGAAAAGAATGGAGTAGGGAGTGTGGGGAAGAGGGAAGTGGAGAGAGAGAGGAGTAAGAGGGAAAACAGACAAACATACTGACTAACAAATGAAAAGAGACACAGAAACCGATACTAGTAAAAAGAAAAACAACAACAAACCAACAATCATACGAAAAAACTAATACATACAATCATATAAACATACAAGCTAACAAACCTCCTTATTGTTGTGCTATTCCCCTATACAAACATGGGGTCTAAAGAGAAAAATAAAATAAAATACAGTCAGTAAACTAATAGAACCAAAGCAAATATGAAAATGCTATTGATAACAACAGTAAAGAGAGAGAGAAAACAAGATGGGTAAGCCAAACAGACAAAGGAAAAAAATTAAAACGGGGAACCAAGCACACTCTGAGACTTTTCCTTTAAATCCAATGTCCTTTCATCTCTGATTTCTGGCTTTCTTTGCAGGCTGGTAGTTAGGGTCAGTTGCCCCTGGCCTGCTGTGGAGGGTGGTTCAGATCTGGGCTGCCTGCCGAATCTGCCACTCAGATCTAGCCTGTGTCTATTTAGCATGGGAGAGGGGCTTCTGTCCTTCCCATTTTGATGTTGTTACCTTGGATCCCAAGCTGGGAGATGGGTCTCACAGCTCCAGCTGATCTCTTTTTCCTCGGTAGCTGGAGACTGCCAGGAAATGCAGGCTGGGATGGGCAGAAGTCAGAGGCCACCCAGGGAGGGAGGAAGCAGGCGACGGTAGTGGTGGTGGCAGCCACCACTTCACAGTGTGTCGGAGGAGCTCCCAGAGCCTGGCTCTGGGTGAGGGGTGGGGCGTGGCTGTGGCAGCAGCAGCAGCAGTTTCAGTAGTGTGGTGCTTGGGGGGTGGCCTTCAAGGTCCGGGAGCCATGGGTCACCTCAGGCAGGGGCCTGGCAGCGGCAGCCCTGGCAGCAACAGCAGCTTTGGTGGCTGAGGCAGCAGCTGAGGCGGCTCAGGCAGTGGCTGGGCAGTGTGTGAAGAGCAGGCTGCCCATGATGGGAGCCACAGCCCCAGGGGAGAGCGAGAGCCTTTATGTGTATTCTCTTTCCAGAACCTCTCACAGACCAAACTGCCTCGTCGCCATCTGGACGGAAGTCCCTCGGAGATTTTCTAACTAGCATTTTCACCAGTTTATTGTGTATTTCCTCTCTTATCAGCAAATATACTATGAATTATTACGATCATGTGAAATTCGTTGAGGTTTTCTTTGAGATTTGGCATATTTTCAGTAAAATTTCATGGGCACTTAAAAATAAGTGTTTGCTGATCTTGTTGTGTGCAGTGCTTCAGATGTGTTAATTTACTCAATTTCCTTAAATGTGTTTGTCAAGTGTTCTATACCCTAATTTTGTCTGCTTCTTTTACATCTTATAAGCATTATATGATGGACACAGTGAATTCACTTTCTTAAAAAAAATTTTTTCTTTATTACTAATAGAGCTTCTATGACTGATATCAATAAAGTCAGCTTATTGGGAGTTTTTTAAAGATACTATATATCATTTCTTTCGATATTTCTATGTCCTTTTATTTTTATTACTTACTCTTAAAAGTAGGATATCGTGAATTTTTTAACCCAATCTGGCATTCTCACTCTTTGTATTAGACTTAGTTTATTTTGCATACAAACACGCATGCTTATATCTACCAAACTATAAATTGATTATTATTTGACTTACCTTCATGTTTTTTCTTCTCCTATTCTGTCTCTCTTAGGATTAGTAAAATGATATAATATCCTCAATTTCCACCACCTTAATGTAATATTTGTGTTGTTTTAGTCATTCTACAATTTTCTAGAAATGTCTGTGTGTACCAGACTTTTTCTGTTTAATATAAATTATTACTTGACAGTTTCGCCAATGATGCTTAAGTTCAATTGTCCTCTTTTTAGGCATTGTTGTTTAAATGCATTTTAATTCGACGTGTATTTTAAAATAAAAATATCACTTCAATTGTTGTTTTGTAAAGTCAATATTCAAATGTATGTATGTTTACCCAAATATTTACCTTTTATTTCTTCCTGTATTTTTATATTTTTAAGAGCTTTTTTTGTACTTGAAGAAAGTCCATTAGTGTCCATTAGAGAGCTCATTATAACTAGCATTTAGGTATCCTACACTGGAAACATAATCTTAAGGAAGTGGGGATGAAGAAGGATGTTTGACAACAAGGGAAAAAAATGTAGGAGAGGATCCACTGGGGCAGCAATGCCTGACTGGAGCTATCCTGGAGGAGCCAGATGACCAATGTATAGCAAATACAATAGCCAAAAGGTAAAATATATGTTTAAAATTATTAATTTGAAATATTTTTGAACTGTTTTGATTTGAATAGCATTTAATTTTAATAAATCCTAAGTACAAAACAAAGTAGAGGAGAAATCTAAATGTCTCACCTGTCCCTTGTCCTTTCCTTTTCCCCTCACTACAACAGAGTCAGGCTTTTTGAGTTTCTTCTCTTGGACCCACATCGGTCTCCATTAGTAACTCTCTTTCATTGTGCTGGAATCTTGCTTCTAAAAACGTATCCAGGGTTCCCTCTGTTCCTGGCCTTCTTTAATGCAGTTTGCAATATTTTTTGGCATTCCCCACAGAATGTGAAGTAGCAGCATTGATATTTAGCACTTGGAAAATAATTTTGAAGAATGAAAATGGACAAGCAAAAGTAAGGTAAATCTTTAGAAGACCCTTCAGCAAGACTAAAACTGTACCTCTAACCAAACGAAGCAACAAACAAACAAAAACAGTCATCTCAATTTACACACTTAGAAAGAAGTATAACCCAGCAAAGCCAGACGTGGATAGACATGAATTGTATACCAGAAGGAAAAGGAAGAACATTCCTGGTCATGATGGGGTGGTCATTAATACAAAATAGTCATAGCATTTTTGACAGGGGAGTAGTTTATTTGTTTGGCGTTATAGCAAAAATATTATAGCACACATAAATGCAGTATGCAAGAAATATGCATCTGCAATTACAGAAAACATTATTAGTTAATAGCATACAAATCGAAGAGTAGAAATGTAAGAATGATGACCATGTAGCCTTCAACACCTATTGACCAGAGCTTAAAAATACAGCAGTCCAGGAGGAATAAATGAACCAGAATCTTCTCAGTATAACTCTACTGAACTCATATCTTCTGTCAGCGTGTCTTACAACTTCTGCTCTGGAAATTTCTCCTCCTGCTCCCTCAGGGGCTACCTGGGCTACCCAGGCTTTTCCTGTGGTTCTTCCTACCCTAGCAACATGGTCTTCAGCAGTAACCTCTGATCTCCCAGCACCTGCCAGCTGGGCTCCTCTGTCTACAATGGCTGCCAGGAGACCTGCTGTGAGCTCACCCACTGCCAGATGTGTTGTGTAGGGTCCAGGCCCTGCCAGCTGTTATGCTACTGTCCCATGACTCCATGTTTTGCAGTCTCTGTCAGACAGCTTACTTTGGGTCTCTGGGCTTTGGTCCAGAAGCTACTGTTCCCTGTGGTATGGGTTTAGAAGCTGCTACTCACTGTAGATCTAGTGGTTTCAGTTCCCTGGATTATGGAGTCTGTGACTTTCCTTCCTAAATTATAGATCTAGTTTCTGCTCTGAATATACCTTTTCTTCTAAAAGATTTTATTCTTCTTGTTACCAGCCATCCTGTCGATCTGCTTTTTACTGACAAATTTTTGGGCTGACCAAACCCACATGAGAAATATAAATTTTGTAGTGAGATCATCTATTAATTTCTTCATTTGAGAAATATCCTAATATTCTTGATCACCAACTTCTTTTTTTCTCTCCAGTCCTCAAATACTGGTTGACCTGTTGTTCTGTTAAACAATATAATTAATGAATAACCCAAATTGCATTGTGGATATAATTTATAGTTTTTACATTTCTCCCAAAAATACATGAGAAGTCAAATATTTTATTTTAATAAACTCTTCATTCTGCTGTCTAAATATGCTGTTAATGTTGTAATTTTTAGTAAAATATTGACTGGGATTTGTGTTGTCATTGCTTCTGGTAATGGGTTTTAGAATGCTTAGGTTTTGGGAGTTGTACACTAGTTTTTGTTGGGCTTTAGATATTTTCTCCTCTCTAAGCAAGAGCTTTTTAGATATGCACGGTTTTCAGGTATAGCCTTTATCTTCACCAAAATCTAAAGAAAATTGAATATTCTTATTTACTCCATGAATATGCGATGTATCTTTAAGGGCAGAATGTATAAGAAGTTGAAGAGTATAAGAACAAAATTTAGATTTATATAATGAGATCAATGTATGAGGATATTAAAACAGAAGACTAATGTGTGGGTGAAAATGTTTGGAAAAAAGAGCACTTAGTCAGAGTGCAGAAGAGGCTTTAAATCCCTGGGTCATGGAGTCCATGACTTCCCTTCTCTGGGCTATAGATTCAGTTTCTTCTCCCCAAACTACTTTGGTTCTAGAATTCTCCAGACATCTTGCTACCAACTAATCTTTGAACTGGCTTCTACATATCAACTTATTTGATGTCTGGATCTTCTTGAAGAATATAAGCTATTTTAATTTGACAAGCAATAACAAATTCTTTGCTTTCCAAAGGCTAACTACTCATCCACTCTATAGCAACCAATGTAATGAATTTTGGAAAATGTAATACTAAGTGAAAAACGAATGCTTTAAAATTATGACTGCATTAGTGATGGAATTCATGTAATTGTAGTCAAGGGCCTTGTAACAACATTTTGGTCAATGACAGACCACATAAATGACAGTGGTCCCATAAAATTATAATGAATCTAAAATTTTGTTTTCCCCTACAATTTACTATAATATAGTTTTAATAGTTATTTTAGAGTTTACTCCTTATATTTATGAAAAAAGAAGTTAACCATAAAACTGCTTTAAGCAGGTTCATCAGGAGGGATTTTAGAAGAAAACCTTGTTGTCATGGGAAACATGTACCATGTATATTCTTGCCTCTGAGGATCTTTCAGTGGAAGAAATTGTGAAGATTGAAAACAGTGATACTGATCTCCTAATTCTGTGTAGTCCAGGGTAATATGTGTATTGTTGGTTTTTTTTAAAAAAAGTTTAGAAAATAAAAATGTTAAAATGGAAAAGAGCTTACAGAATAAGGATATAAAGAAAGAAAGTGCTTTTGTACAGCTATACGATATGCTTATGTTTTAAGTTTAGTTATTACAAAAGAGTCAGAACTTAAAAAAAATAAGTTTGTAAAGTAAAAAAGTTGCAATAAGGTAAGATTAACTTATTACTGAAGAAAAAGTTAACTCAATAAACTGAGTGTAGCCTAAGTGTACAGTGTTTATAAAGTCTACCACAGTAACGTTTTAGGGCTTCACATTCACTCACCACTCACTCACCGACTCACCCAGAGCAACTTCTAGTACAGCAGGCTCCATTCCTGGCAAGTGTCCTGTAAAGGCATGCCATTTTAAAAATCTTTTATATGACTTTTAATACATTTATGTATACAATACTTACCATTGTGTTACAATTACCTACAGTATTTGTTAAGGTAACATGTTTCAGGTTTATAGCCTAGAAGTAATAGGCTATACCTTAAGGTCTAGGTGTGTAGCAGGCTATACCTCCAAGGTTTGTGCAAGTACACTGTATGATGTTCACACAACAATGAAATCACATAAGGACACCTTTTTTAGAATGTATCCTCATTGTTAAGCAATGTATGACTATATTAAGTATCTTTCATAGATGAAGAAAATCTAATAATACAAATAAACACATTTGGTCTGCCATTCATATATACTGTTATTATTATTTGTTGCTTATTTATGATCAGAAATTTCTTTTATTATTTAATTGGTTTATATATGTAAAAGATTAATTATCCTCATAAAGGCAGTTTTGGAAACCAATAAATTGGGAGATTTGAACTAAAATTTTTTGTCTTTAATTTTTTTGCCTTTTTGTATAAATAAAATTTTCAAAAGCTATGAATAGCCATATTTTTTTAAATCTTGGCAGTCTGAAACTATCTCCACAGGGGAAGAAAAGTACAAAAGTTGGTGGATATTTATAAAATGCAGAGAGAAAGAATAAAACTTAGACCAGCTACTAGCTTTTTACACGAAACAAGATTAGATATATATGAGAAATGGCAATTAAGTTTGCAAACTTGAACTATGCACTTATGTTGGCAGCTCTGTACAAACAACTTGGTAAGGTTTTATAACCTTGGTATATCAGTGTCTCACTGCTATGTTAGTATTGATGTGGGATGGTGTCTTGCTGAGTGGCATTCATTATTGTTGCATGTCTTTTGTGTGTTGTGAGAGAATGTCAGAGCTTGAATTACAGCAAAAAACAAGCATAAAATTTCTTGTTAAACTTGGCAAGAGTGGAAGTGATATTAGGGACACACTAGTTCAAGTTTATGGGGATAATGCCATGAAGAAAATGGCAGTGTACAAACAAATTAAACATTTTTTCTGAGAGGAGAGAGAGCATCATGATGAAGAGAGGTCAGAACGGCCAGTAACAAGCAGAACTGATGAAAACATTGCAAAAATGAGTCAAATTGTGTGTCAAAATCATCAGCTGATTGAGAGAAACATAGCAGACCAAATAAAAATTGATAGAGAAACAGGAAAATCTTAACTGAAAATTTTGGCATGAGAAAGGTGTGTGCAAAAATGGTCCCAAAGGAACTCTTGCATCATGGCAATGTACCAGTTCACACAGTACTGTCTGCAAGGGAGTTTTTAGCCAGTAAACAAATAATTGTATCGGAACACCCTCCCTATTCACCTGATCTGGCCCTCAATGACTTTTTTCTTAACCCAAAGGTAAAGGAATTCTGAAAGGAAGATATTTTAATGATATTCAGGACATCAAAGGTAATATGATGACAGCTCTGAGGACCCTTCCAAGAAAAAGAGTTCCAAATTGCTTTGATGGGTGGACTAGGCATAGGCATCTGTGCATAGCTTCCCAAAGCGATTACTTTGAAGGTGACCATAGTGATATTCAGTAATGAAGTATGCAGCACTTTTTCTAGGATAAGTTCACAAACTTAATTGTCAGACCTTGTATAAGTTTAATTTTGGACTGTGTATTTTGATAAAATACTAAATAAAAGGCTTGAATAACTTTATTGAGTTAATCTGATATTAATTGGCAAAAAGCAAACAAATTCCTCCACTGAGGCGTTTTCAATAGAATTCATTTTTTAGCATAAGAAATCAATTTTTAAAAATTAGGTATCTTAGTTCAAGATATGTGGGCTTTTACATTCATACTCTCAATGGCTCAAAGTACATATATTTGAAAATAACATACCTTTATTTCAGTAAAAAATCAAGAACCTTTATTTTTATTCTTTACAGTTATGTGCTAATCTTTTATAGGCCATGTATTTCAGACAACAATACAGTGTTATAATAGAACACAGTTTGATAAGAAGAGAAATCCAAACATAAAAGTCTTTATATTTGTATTGAGTAAAGAAAGTGTTCAAAGATGTCTTCAAATTATTATTTTTTAGAATCATAAACAGCATTCATAGAAAGATAAATTTTATATGCTGCATTTCTTCTAAACATGAGGTTCTAGAAACTTAAAGTGAATCAAGTTCTGGCCAAAGATCCCAGACTAACTGAAAAATTGAGGCTCACAATTTTCTGAAAAATAGAACTTACTGCCAAAAGTAAAAAATAGAAATAGTATAGAATGGAATTGGTGAAGTTTGGGAAGAAAAAATAGATTGAACAAAGTAGAGATATATAAAATTTCCTAGTATATAAAGGCAATGTGTAGAAATTTAATTGACAATGAGTGGAGGGTAACTAGACCTAGACACTTATAACAGTTAAACATTACTCCACCATTTTGAAGTCTATGTTTTGAATGACAATAATCTTAAATGTCATCTTCACGCATTCATTTTACTGAAACAGATTTATGATTGATAATCCCTCTAGGTTCTTGGTTATTCCAACTAAGTTTACCTATATAATAAAATAAATCTCTTACCAACCACCACTTTACGCAGAAATTTAGCATAATATTATTTACAAAATATAAGTTTCAGTAGCAGTAGAAATGGTAGCTCAGATCAACCTTATCAATAAGAATCCTAGTAACACTGGATAAAACAATGTTTATATAAACACTGAAGCATACTCAGGTGAAGAATTGCTGGAAAAAAGTAGAAGGGGGCATAATCAAAAGAAATGTTGACAAGTGG
Organism: Carlito syrichta; assembly: GCF_000164805.1. Classification (NCBI taxonomy): domain Eukaryota; kingdom Metazoa; phylum Chordata; class Mammalia; order Primates; family Tarsiidae; genus Carlito; species Carlito syrichta. The sequence goes on along the minus strand of NW_007249728.1, from coordinate 334,125 downwards.
TATTATTCCTAGAGTAGTTCAATGATTAAAAATAAAAAGTTAATGGGCTCATGTTTGAATGAACAGAAATAATCAGTTTGTAGGCCCTTCTAAGGATCTGGGAATACAGGTAAACTTGCTAAGCTTTTGAAAAGGACCTTAAATATTCCATTAAAAACTTAAAAGTAAGCACACATAGAATATGCTTCCTAGGAACTGAGGCAAATCTTTAATTGAATTAATTTAGATGATAGGGGAGTCTCAGTCATCTTATTTCAGCTTGCTACATCCAAATTCAGTTTCACTGAAAATAGAACCATTCAAAGCCTCAAATTATCTATGGTAATTGATTAAATATTATCAATTTTATTTTAAAAAGCAAGATATGGCTAAACCAAAAGGTAATACACATTATAAACTAACCCACCGGTGATGGGTATATTAGAAATGTACAGAAAAATGATTGTGGCTACTGTTCTTAAAAAATTAAAGACAAGTCTAAGAATTTTGACAGAGTACTATTATCTATAAACTAAACACAAAAATGTTAAAAATGTAAACTGTAACAACTAGAATGAATACATCCCAAATGATTTCAAAGGCAAATTAAAGCACACTGAAATGATACCAAACTCCCTCCCAGTTGAATAATGAACCCAGATCAGTGAATGACAGGATATGGTTGGAGTTTAGTCAAGTTGAAGGTAAATTTAAGCTGATTAAATTTAAGGGCAGGGTTTTTTTGACTCAATTATTTGAAAAATTTTACTGATAAAGTCTCTGTCCTTCTAAAATGCAGAATAGAGGGATTATATACCCTGGAAAATGATAAATAAAAATATTTATATGTATACTTGTGTTTATGTACAAACGTGTGTATAAATTTTAATATTTATACATTATGTCTGTAATGCTATAAAATATTATAAAATTTTTTAAAGTATGTAAATGTTATCCTAACACAAAGGAAAACAATTAGTAAAAGCAAATTCACATTTAATATGAACGTTAGCATTAGCTGGTATGGACTATAAAATAACAATGATGAATATGTGAATAATTTAAGAAAAACATGGATATAATTGATAAATTTTAAGAGATGTGAAAATAAAAAAATCTAACGGATATTTTCAAAGAGGAATTTAAAATTTTTAAATAAAATTTATTGAATAGAATTTTTTAAATATCTGACAAATCCAAAATAAAGTTTAAGATAGATTTTTTTAAAAGATCAAATAATCTAAGATACATAGAGAAATCAAGATTAAAAAATAAGACAGAGTAAAGCATTAAAGATTTTTTGAAAAACATCAAGCAAACTAAAATTAAGTAACTGAAGTCCCAGAAAAAGTAGGGCAGAAAAAACATGGAAAAACTATTAGTCAAAACATTGTTCATTTGGCAAAACTACTACAACAGCAAGAAGCAAGCAAAAAAGAATTCAACTCACAGATCTAAAAATCTTAGGATTTATAAATCAAAATAAACACAAAGAAATGCAGTTAAGCATATATTAATTGATGAAAATTAAATAAAGAGAAAATGTTAATGGAGTGAGATTTTAAAAAGTACATACTTTTCAGAGGAATTGCAGTAAAAATTACAACTAACTTTCAGCAGAAATATTGAAAGTCAGAAGAAAATGGAATTAAGTTTTAAAAAAATTAACCTAGCACTTAATATCAGTTAAAAATATGCTTCAAAGTGAAGAAAAAAAGCATTTTCAGAAATTATGTATCATCACAAATTATTAGTAAGATAAATAATCTGACCCAGACTGATTGACAATAAATTAATCATCAATTCCTGGAAGTGAGTCAAGTTGCAAAAGTAAATTCTATAATCTATGAATGACATCCTTCAGATCAGAAATAGTTTGATCCATGCCTCTTGGTTACAAACAAAAGAGTTGCAAGCAAATATTTCCACAATAAAAATCACACATATTTTGAAATTTTCCATTTGTAGTATATTGCCAAATAATTCATTTTTTTATTTAAAAAAAAAAAAAAAAACTAGCCGGGCTCGGTGGCTCAGCCTGTAATCCTGCGCCTTTGGGAGGCTGAGGTGAGTGGATTGCCTGAGCCTGCGGGTTCGAGACCCGCCTGGGCAGCGAGACCTCATCTCTACAATAAATCAAAAAAATTAGCCAGGTGTGGTAGCGCGTGTCTGTAATTCCAGCTACTTGGGAGGCTGAGGCGGAAGGATCGCCGGAGCCCAGCAGGTCGAGGCTGTGGTGACCAGGAGCAGCCACTCCATCCAGTCTGGGCGACAGAGTGAGACTCCAACTCAAAAAACAAAACAAAACAAAACAAAAACTACTCCTGGAGGCCTACACTATATAGATCTTAACAAGAGAAACCTGGGACTGAATTGACTAGGATTTGAGTGCATGTGAAATGCATGAAAAGTGTCTTTAATCTGATACACTCCACCATTCACCACAGGTATAGAATTAGAAATTAGAATAAATTGGAAGAGAATGAGTCTACAAACCTCTTTGTTACAGGGAACATGAACTAGAATTTCATCCTCTTTGAAAACAAATGCATTAACTCTCCACTTTGTAGAAAAAGTAATTCTGTTCTTGTGGTTATGAAATGTCTGTAAAACTTAAAATAGCCTGTAATAACTTGCTTCATATAAGTAACCGCATTTTTGTTAGAAATCCTCCATCTTAACTGCTTGCTACCCAGATATAGCCCCTCCCGGGTGTGACTAAAACAAGTTCCTTGGACTTACAGACCCACATTCTTGTTTCCCATGAACTGTCTTTGATGACCATTTGGAAACTCCCTAGTCACAAGTTCCGTGTATTTGTATGCTTTGTTAACTAAACTCAAATGCTACACCTCGCAAAACTCCACTGTTACATTCTCATAAGCCTATGTTTTGTTAGTGACCTAACCAAGGTAACTCCGTTGTATAGTAGTCCTTCCACCTTGTCTCTATGTAACTGCCCTAATTGTTCCAGCCACTGACTGTGCCTGGGACATAAAGTTAATCAAAACTCCCTGACAATCAAAAATTTCCATTTTGGTTGCTTAGATGCTAGTTTATGGTTGGTATGGTTGCTAAGTTGCTATGTATCCTTGTGGTTTTTGCTTTTATAAGCCCATCACCTGTCCCCTCGGGCCAAAAGCCCTTTATGACAATAGTCCGCTTTCAGTCACCCGCATACATAAATGACTCAATTAAATTCTCTGCTTAATGGCAGTCTACCTTCTCACACTCCGGTCATAACAGTTACTCTTAAGTTTTATCATGAAAACTATTTTGGAGAAGTGTTTTGAAAACACAAAGAATGGAGACATGTAAAGGAAATGAAGAAAAATTTAATTCTCCTTTGGTATATAGGAACAAAAATAATTTTTCCAAATAATTATATTAATTCTGTGCAGTTATATACTCACTCTTTTTTCTATATGTTCTTTAAAAACGGAAATATTTGATTTTATTGATTGTCACAAAACCTACATTTTTACTTTGTTTTCTCTGTGTTATGATTGACTTCTCTTTCATTGGTTTCTGTTCTTCATAACATCTCATCTTTACAATTTCTAACTTTTATTTTGTTTAAAATGCTAGTCTTTTTTCTAGCATCCTCACAAAGTACTAAAACCTTGATTTCAAGTTTTTAAATATTCTCCTTAGAGTCTAATTTTTTTCTAAAAAGCTATATGTCTCAACTCCTACTCATTGTATCATCATTATTATGCATTTCAAAATATATTCTAATTTCTATTGGATTTTTTCTTTGATATTTAAATTAATACAAATGTCAATAACTCAAAAAATAATAGCTGCTGGAGAGGGTGTGGTGAAAAGGGAACACTTATACACTGTTGGTGGGAGAGTAAACTAGTGCAACCTCTGTGGAAAACAGTATGGCGATACCTAAAAGCTCTAAATATTGACCTCCCATATGACCCCACAATCCCCCTACTGGGAATATACCCTGAAGAACTCAAATCACTCTATGAAAAAGATACCTGCACACGTATGTTTATCACAGCATTGCTCATAATAGCAAGAACCTGGGAGCAACCATGCTGTCCATCAAAAGAGGACTGGATTTTAAAAATGTGGTACTTATACACGATGGAATACTATACAGCCATAAAAAATAACAAAATCATGAATTTCGCAGCAACCTGGATGGAACTAGAGTCTATAATACTGAGTGACCTCTCACAGAAACAAAGAGCTGAGTATCACATGTTCTCACTCATATAGTGGACCTTGACCATCCAACGTAATACTATAAGAAAAGGACTGACGGTGGTGGGAAACTATGGGGGGGGAGCGAGATGGGATTAACGGTAGTCAATATCTGTCTGGGGACAGGGAGACACCTCTTATCAACAAGGGTGCCTGAACGAAGCATATTTGTATACCTAACCCTTAACTATACCCCACAATATCAAAATAAAAAATATTGAAAAAAAATAAAAATAAAAAAATAAATTAAATAAATAAGTTAATTAATACAAATGACATTTATTAATCTATAATCATATGAGTTTTTTTAAAGCTAAAAACTGTAAGTTAATTTCTGTCTTATATCTACTAATATTTTTCACTTTTTAAAAAGCTTAGTTCCAGTACTGAATTGAACAGCCCAAATTTAAAGTCTGATGCCAGCATTTGTGATAGATTACATTTCAATAGTTTTTCTCCTCCAAAAAAGTTTACATGATTTAAGAAAAATGAACTCCTTTTTTTTTTTTCATTAATCAGTATTTTTTATTATGGTTTTGTGGGGTACAGTTAAGGGTTAGGTGTACAATGACGTTTCATTCAGGCACCCTGTAAATAAAAAGTGTTTTCCCATCCCCCGACAGATATTTGCTACTGTTAATCCCATCCCCCTCCCCCCCATAGTTTCCCAGTACCATCAGTCATTTTCTCATAGTATTGCATTAGATGTTCAAGGTCCATTATATGAGTGAGAACATGTGATATTCGGATTTTTGTTTTTGTGAGAGGTCACTCAGTATTATAGACTCTAGCTCCATCCAGGTTGCAGCGAAATTCATGATTTTGTTCTTTTTTATGGCTGTGTAGTATTCCATCGTGTATATGTACCACATTTTTTTAATCCAGTCCTCTTTTGATGGGCAGCATGGTTGTTTCCAGGTTCTTGCTATTGTGAACAATGCTGCGATAAACATACGTGTGCAGGTATCTTTTTTATAGAGTGATTTGTGTTCTTCAGGGTATATTCCCAGTAGGGGGATTGCAGGGTCATATGGAAGGTCAATTTTTAGAGCTTTTAGGAATCGCCACACTGCTTTCCACAGAGGTTGCACTAGTTTACACTCCCACCAACAGTGTAGAAGTGTTCCCTTTTCACCACACCCTCTCCAGCAGCTGTTATTTTTTGAGTTGTTGATAACTGCCATTCTGACTGGAGTTAGGTGGTATCTCAGTGTGGTTTTGATTTGCATCTCCCTGATGATTAGTGAGGTTGAGCATTTCTTCATGTGTTTGTTGGCTGCTCGAATGTCTTAATTAATCCCCAAATTGTGTTGTGGTCTGTTATCTGTTTATTTTCTAATTTCATTTTGTTGTGTACTTGTGGTATTAAAATAAAAGATTTATATGGCTCTGTTAATGGGCTTTGTACACAACATCTTAACCAATATCCTCAGAGTTTTAACTCTTAAACTGGTAAGTTCCCAGTAGTTCACTGAATGTGTAGCTTTCTCCCACTAAAAATCTCAGACTCAGAAAAGATCTCAACTCACTCAGTGAAGAGTTGAACATGTGTTGCTGCTGATAGGAGCGGGGAATTATGAGACTTTACCTGCACTAGAAATGTATAAGGGAAGATACCAATTTGAGTTTATATAGTGTGGCTCATATTAAGAAAGACAAATAGAGAACGAGTCCATGTAAAATTGAGGAAAAAATGCCTGTTAGTTTTAAGTAACTGTTTTCAAATTGCCCCCGGTTTTGATTGCAAAGGTGTCTGAATCCCTGCATTTCACCAGTGGTTTCCAGGCTAATTAAGTGTATGTAAGGAGATTATTACTGAAAGGGGGGAAAAGATCTAGATGTGGAAGGTACGCGTTTTGTGCTGGGGCTCTCCCACAACTCAAGCAAAATGTAGCTGGAAATAAGCTTCTATATCAGCCAACATGTCTGCCGTTTTAGTTATTCTTCATTTTTCTTTCTATAGTTACTAAGTTTGTAAAAATGTAGTATTTCACAAAATAATAGGTTGCTAAAAATATGACTGGTTGTAAATAATCCAAATTGAAAAACAAAATTATATCTCAATATAAAGCCAAGGAATCTCTAAATAAATTGTCTATGTACCATCTCATTACACTCTCAAGAAGGCCTGTGAGGAATTCACTCATTATTGTCTAAGGTACTTTTACAGATGGAAAATAGAGACTCAAAGAAAATTGTAGACTTGACAAAAATGCCATCCCTTTTAAAAAAATGAGAGGGTCTCACTCTTTCTAAATACATTAAATATGAAGACATAAGTTACCATGTAAATCACCAAGTTAAGCTGACTCTATCAATGTGGGAGTTGAGGCCCAGAGACTCCGTTTTTAGGTTATGTAGCAAGTTTAGGATGCACTCTCTGGTTTTTAAGTTTTATTTCACTTTATTTACTTTTTTTTATTACAAAGATGTGCAGTACAAGTCAGGATTAGGTACATAAGTAATGTATGTGCAGGTGAAGTTTAGGCCTCCAACTTATTCTCACTTCCACTCATTTAGGACCAAGGGGAAGAGTATATAACAAATCTTAAGTTTCATTTTAATGTAGTTTCGGTTGTGCTGTGTGCTATCATCTCTCTTTCTGGGCTTCTCCTTTTTTTTATTCCCTTCCACATTATCACCACCATCTTCATCATTACTATATTGCTTGGTTGATAATCATGGTTTGTAGACTTTTACTGGGAAATTAAAGGAAATAATGAGAAAACATGGAAAATTCCATTTGGCTTTCTGTAACAAAAATTGGAATGGCAATGTTAGGTGCTCCCCTGTGAACTAATCTTATTTTCTTTATACTTCCATAATTTTTGAAAATGTTATAATCCAAGTTAGCTCCATATATAAAATCCTCACCTGTAGGTCACAGTCATCTTATAGATCCAGAACACAGACAAAAATAGCATTAATATTAAGGAATACTTTTTGGTTAGGCTGAGGCCATCTTGAATGATTAGAGATTATCTGCCTATTTCAGATGTAAAAGTGATTATCAGGCTTCTGAAAATACTAGGTTAGAAAAGCAAACTTCCTTTGAAAGACTAATCATGGATAAATTCAATAGTAATTACATAGTAATATAATGAAGCACTCACACACAACTGGTAGTTATAATTATGGAGATAATAAACTTGTAATATTATGACTGGTACTGAAGTTAAATAGGTTAATATCTCATTTCAGGATGTAAAGTATCAAAGCATAGAAGTTTTATCATTTTACCCCCAGAAACTCCAAATGCATATAAAAGTAGCTCTAGAAACAGTCACCCCCAACCCCCATCTTTTGCAACATTCTGAATTTACCAGGATTAAGCTAGGGTTCTCCTTAGCAACTCAGCAACAGTGATTCCAGATCTCCAGTCCTCTACAAAGGTAGCCCTGCCCTCTACCATATTCCCACTATACCTCTCATAGGTCCTGTCTCTGTCTTCCAGCTTTCCCCTTCTGCCATCTCTGTTTAAACTGTTACACTCATTAGCTCTGTGAGTCTAGAATCCAGAGGTTCCAGTCTCAGGTTCCTGCTGCCCAAGCAGCTGTATTTCTGGAAATTGCCAGTCATCTTGCAATTGGTCAGCATGTGGTTCTAACTCCCAGAGATTACTGTATTCAGTTTCCCAGGAAGCTCATCATGAATCATTTCTATGCAATTGATTTCGCCAATTTCTATTTATTTATTCTTGTCACTTTAGTGATTATAGATAACATCTTTGTTCCCCCCAACTTTAACTCCCATATTTTTCATTAGTCATGCCTCAATAGCACATTGCCAGTTCACAAAATAAGATTCATCCGGCTCTGTTCTTAGGGAATGCATGATGAACAAATGTTTTATTATATTTTTCAAGGAGGATGCATTCATTCTTATGTCATTTTATAGTGAAAACATTTAAAACAATTTTCTAAAATGTGGTTCCTATTTTTCTGAACTTACTATTTAGCAGGGTTAATAGATGTTAGCCAAATAATTATTTAATTATAACAATTAAAGCTGTGAATGAGCAGTCCTCAACATGCAAGAAAATATAATAGGTTAACTGTCTTGTACGTAAGGAAAAACTCCCAGAGAAAGTATTCTGCGACCTGAGTCTAGAAAGTGAGTAAACATAGCTAGATTGGGGTGAAAAACTGGAGTAAGTATATCCAACTGAAGGTGCTTTGCACTGATTTGAATGAGAAGGCTAAAGACACTTGATAACATCTGATAGTCAGAATACTTGTATGTATCCCTCCTATGTTGCAAATTCTGTCTCCCATTTCTACATACACCCTCTCTTGTAAACTAACACATTTGATTCTTCCCTGAACACAAAATGCCCATTTTTTTTTCTCTCTGCCCTGGTCATTTTATTTTATCTCATGTTTCCCTTATCTATTCTCATAGTTTCTGTGATTTTGATGTTCAAGATAGCCACAGGTTTTAGATTCATTTTTAAGTGTGATTTCCTTTATAATGCTTTTATCACCAGAAAAAAATTTCTTTCAGTCTTCTGAAATTTGGGCTAAGCTAAACCAGAGTGAAATTTAAAGAGTGAGGTAAACAGCCTGACATGGCCTAGTTATATAGAAATCTTGAAATAGGAGAAATTCAGTGAGTACTTGCTATGAGTAAATCTTATTGTTGAGCAGAGGAGAGTTTGAAAATGGAGTTCCCATGCTCCCCGGAGATGACAGAGCAAGCATGTAGTTTCACATGCCGTCTAAATTAACTAGATTGATAATATCAACCATCCTTCACCTGTCTCCCTGGTCAGACATCACTTGCTACTGTAAACAGCAGGAACTTAAAAGTAAAAATATATGTATTTATTTATTCATTGTTATTAACAGAGGAAAAGGTAGCATACTACACATTCATACATACACACGCAAAATCAGTCACATAACATCTCCCACAACATTTCTAGTCAACACTGTACTATGGTTTTAGTCAGAACAATAAATCAATAAAAACAAGGAAAATGTACAAATATGTGCTTAGCAAGTGAATAGTAAAACACTCTTTGTTCCTAGGTGATAATTACTGACATAGAAATTCCTAAGTAATCTATGAAATTACTGTAGAAAAAAATTTATTTCTATATACAAATCAAAAGTGTATGAAAACTTAAGTCTAAAAATATGTTGTACTAATGTCAAAACATATAACCTAAGAAATACATTTTAAGGTCTTGAATTATATTGTGGATTGACAGATTTTCATTTTTCCTAATTTATAGATTCAACACATTCCAAATAAAAATGTCAAAATTGCCAAAAGTTAAAAAACTGATTCTGAAATTTATAAAATTCAACAGAGCAAGAATAGGCAACACAATCTTTAAAAAGAGAAAAAAAATCAGAAGATGTATATTCAGAGATTATAGTACTGGAATAAGTACAGATAATTAAGTAAATGGAATAGAACATAGTTATGCAATAGACCTGCAGGTGTGCTGTCAATTTATTTGCTCTTTACAAATATGTCAAATCAAATGGGAAAATGTTTTTTCAATAAATGATATTAGAATTACTGGACATATGCAAACAAAAACAGGGAAAAAAGAAAAATATGTTGGTGTATATTATAGACCTATATATAAAAGCTGAAATTGTAAAGCTTCTAGAAAAAAAAAGAATATTGGGAATATTTTCCCAACTTGATGGCAAGAAATAATTTTCTTAAAGACTATAATAGATAATCAATATATAATTGATAATATATAATAGACACTATAATAGATAATCAATAAATCTGCTTTCATCAAAATGAAAGTTTTTTATTATCAAAATTTACCATTAAGAAAATAAGGCAAGCAACAAATAGAAAGTTATTAACAATACATAGAACTAACAATGGACATCCAGAGTATTTAAAAAATTCCATCTTTAATATCAATAAAAAGACAACAGCTCAAATAACGATGGAAAAATAAAGAACACTACACAAAAAAAGACATGGGAATGACCAATATGTACGAAAAAAGGTGCTCAAAATCACTTTTCACTAATAAATGTAACTTAAAATCACAGTAAGATGCCACTTGGCATCCACCAAATGACTGAAAGACATATGACAATATCAAATGTTGTTGATGATCTGGAGCTCCTAGAATTCCAGGTCACTGCTGGAGGCTCGTAAAATAATAAAACTAACTTTAGAAAACTGTTAGGGAATTTCTAATGATGTGAGAATTTTCTAATGAAGGGAAACATATGCTCATATGTCTGTGATCCAGAAATTATTTTCCCAAGAAAAACGAGAAACACATGTCTACAAAAAGGTTGGAAACATCAATATTCACTGTAGTTTTTTTTTTAAATCTTGAGAACATTCTATGTCATTCAATAGGTGAAAGAAATAACACTGTGATATATTATCAAAACTTTCCCAGAGGAATAGCATTTGCAGTAGATTTAAAGAATAAGTCAGGGATAGGTAAGTGGGACTGGGAGAAGTGATTTTGGGACTGAAGTCTTAAGATGTGCATTAAGACAAGACAGCAATAGAATGAATAAATGTGCATTAAGACAAGACAGCAATAGAACGAACAAGGTGTGCAAAGACACAGAGACTTTCAAAAACATGTTGAGTGAAAACAGCTAGACAAAAAAGAAAAATACTATATGATTTTATTTTACAAAGTTCTAGAAAAAGAAAATTAAACTATGGTGATAAAATTTATGACAATAGTTTCCTCTCAGGGTAAGGATTGATTTTTTTAAAAAATGAGAGAATTTTTCAGGGTGGGAAAATATTCTACATTTTGATCAGGCAACTATTACACAGGTGTGTATATTCATCAAAAAACACCAAACTCCTTTGAAATCTATTCATTTCATTGAATGTGAATATTGATTAAGTAAAAAAAATGATTTAAAAACAGAAGTATACTTTCTACTTCTGCATAAAATCACTGAATGGCTTTTTGTTGACTTCAGAAGATTGTCTGCAATCCCAAATTACACCTCTAAGAACCTTCAGAGAGTGGCTCCAAAATACCTTTGCAATCTAATTTCAAGTCATTCTTCCTTTTCCTGCAATGACTAACCCAAAAGGTTTTAGTTTTGTAATGCACATCTTAAGACTTCAGTTCTAAAATCACTTCTCCCAGCCCCACTTACCTATCCCTGACTTATTCTTTAAATCGACTTCAAATGTTATTCCTCTGGGAAAGTTTTCCTGACTTGTAAGACTAAGTGAAATTCCCTTGATGTATGTTATTTGAGAGTCAATAACTTCTCATTCATAGCTCATCATTACTGTAATTAAATAATTATTTGTTTAATGTTTGCTTTATCTGTTAGACTCTCAGCTCAATTAGAACAGAGGCCACACATTTTCTTGATATATTCCTCACTGTGAAGTAATGAACAAATACAATCTTATTTTTAAAAATATATTCAACAACGTATTTCCATAGTACAGGTTCCCGGTAAAGGCTCAGTGAATATATTGTGAAAAATGATGGTACTGACAAAATGTTTGACAATGTGTTCTCAGGCATAACTAATAAAAAACAAACAAATGTGGGGTCAGGGACTTGAGGACGACGAAGCTGCTCTCTGTAACCACTAATGAGATAAGCATTAATAAATGGAAATTGTTGAAATCAGGTGCCTAGAAATGATTCATGAGATAATTTTTTTGGAAACCGATTACATTAATTCTTGGAAACCAGGCTGCAAACCAGTTGGTAGACAGATGACCAGCAGCTTCTAAAATTATAATTGTGTGGGCAGCAGATGCTTGGGAACTAAACCCCTGGGTTCAAAAGGCATCGTGTAAGCGTTTGTCAAAGCATGCAGCAGGAGGGAGCTGGAGGAATGGAAGCAACTAGATATAATCCAAATAAGTGCCAGCTGGTCTGCTAATTGTGTAGCGTGGGATTAACTTGATGAAAATTGGAAGATCGCAATTCACTGTACTATATGTAGTTGTTGAAATAGAGAGGTAATTAAATTTGCATTCTGGGAAATTTAGAGTGTTGCTAGAAGTTTAGAATGGTGAAGGGTGGCAGTTTCCTGAATGGCATGCCATCAACTCAGAAGTTATGAATTTCTTGTAAAATAATACAATTTTCCTGTGTTGACTATCTACTTGAAACAACATGTTATACATAACTTTCAGGGCAATTGTGGAACAAGTTTGTAGTTCCCATCATTGAATTTTGCTGTTTTTTTTTTAAAGTACTTTATTGCTGTCTATTTAATCAACCCATCTTTGAATTTTTTTTTTTTTTTTTTTTTTGAGTTGGAGTCTCACTCTGTCGTCCAGACTGAAGTGCAGTGGCCGCTCCTGGCCACTGCAGCCTCGACCTGCTCCGGCGATCCTTCCGCCTCAGCCTTCCAAGTAGCTGGAACTACAGGCCCGGCTACTTTTTTGATTTATTGTAGAGATGAGGTCTCACTTACCCAGGCGGGTCTCGAACCCGCGGGCTCAGGCAATTCACTCACTCGGCCTCCCAAAGGCACGGGAATACAGGCTGAAATTTTTTAAAAAATAAATTTGCTTGTTTTACTAGTTTTGGTAGAGAGAATAATGGCCCCTCAAAGATTTTAAAATCTTAAATCCTGGAAGTAGTGAATATGTTACTTTTTGTGGCAAAGGGGAATTAAGGTTAAAGATAAAATTATGATTCCTAGTCAGCTGACCTTAAAACATGGAGAATATCCCAGATTACTCCAGTGGACCGAATATAATTATAAATACTAAGTGGGAGAGGAAGGCAGATGAGTAGGTCAAAGTGATGCAATGTGAGAAGGTTCTGACTCACTATTGCTGCCTTTTGTAGATGGAGGAAGGGGGCCATGAACCAAAAAATGCAGGTGACCTCTAGAATCTGTAAAAGGAAAGAAAAATTCTTCCTTAGTAAGAGCCTTTGGAAAGTAATGCAGCCCTGCCAATACCTTCATTTCAGACCAATGAGACTATAAGACTTTTGACCTACAGATTTACAAGATACTAAATTTGTATTGCTTAAGCTACTAAATTTAATCTAATTTGTTAGGGCAGTAATAAAAAACTAAAATGATAGTGTATTCCTGAAAGCCAGAAAACCACTCCTGCATCAGAAATCTTGAGACCTAAGATAGAGAAGACCTCAGCCTGGCCAAAAAGCTACAGCTGCTACTTAGGAAAGCCTTGTGATGGGTTATGTTTTGGAGGTATAAATCTTAATAATTTTCCTGGAAAAAAGATTATGAGCAAACGACTAACGTCGATCATTGAAATTAAAAGACCAGTGAAGTTAGGAGAAGGACTGAGTTTGCTATTTACCATTTTAATTTTTATAACACAACAGTTTACAATTTTTCATTGTTTCTCAATTCTCTCCTCTAATTATTTAAGCAACAAACTATTTCCTGAACACGGTGGAGGAGAAGGAGAAGGGAAAGGAAGAGGAGGCAGAGAGGAAGCAAATGAGGAAAGAGAGGAGATAAGAGAAACTGTCACAGCTGGGTAGATCCAATAAAATAAATTGGATGGAATGAAGTAGTTCTACTCACAGCTTTACAATAACTTTCTGTGTAACACTTTAAAATTCTAACTCTTCTGTTTCAATTTCCACCTCTGTAGAATAAGTACATTGAATTCAATGAACTCTACAACTCCTTTTATATTTCATATTTTATTACATTAGTAGTAAAAGGGGAAGTAAAGAGAACATGGTGAGATGATGGTGATAAACTTATAAGACTAAGTTTTTTGCCAAATGTCTAACACTCTGCATTTTATTTCTAATTTGAGAGAATGTTTGAAGATCTTATAAAATAAAGAATAGGAAAAATATTTGAACATTGCTTGTACTATATAAATGTTATGTCTCCCGTTATCATCACATTGTTTTAGTACCTTAGTTTTTTATAAGACTTGGATGGAAGTGAACAGAATAACCCATCCAATTTTATTTCAAGATGCGATTGAAACAGTCGTTTTTGAGATAGTAAAGCCTTTGGTGTTTTCAATTAAATTCAGTTTATATGTTGACAAAGAACCCAGGTGCAACTCCACACCTGCTGAGTCTAGTTCCATCTTATATAAGTTTTTTGTCTGCCTTATTATACAAACCGAGATCATTTGAGGAGATCGAAAACAGTGATGAGGGTAGAGGGATCTAACTAATTAAAAAGAAGTGACACTCCTGCACTTTGACTACCTAAAGCTCATAAGTGCTCTTTTCCCAAACATTTACACCCTTATATCAGTCGTCCGTTTTAATATATTCCAAGCACTGGCCTCATTGTATAAATCTTAATTTTCTTCTTGCACCCTAAACACTTCTGATACATTCTGTCCTTAGTAATCTATGTGGCATATTCATGGAGTAAACAAGGCTATTCATTTTCCTTAAATTTTGGTTAAGGTAAAGGCTACTTCCTACCTAAAGAGGAGAAAATATCTAAAGCCCAACCAAAATTGGTGCAGAGGCTGCACACTCTGTTCATTGCAAAGTTCATTACTAAAAGTAATGACCACACAAATCCTAGTCAACATAGAACTAATAAATAACAACAACAGTATACTCAGACAACAGAATGAAGAGTTTATTAAAATAAAATCATTTGACTTCTCATCTATTTTGGGGAGATATGCAAAAACTACAAATAATATGCAGTGCAATTTGGGTTATTCATTAATTTTATAGTCTGGCAGAGTCAATATAGCAGCCAGCAATTGAAGGATGAAGAGGAACAAGAAACTGGTGATCAAGAATATTAGGATATTTGTCAAAAGAGGAAATTAATCGACAATCGTATGCTAGAATCTGCATCTCTCAAATGGATTTGGCCAGTCAACAAATCAGTCAGTAGAAACCAGATCTATAGAATGGCTGATAACAAGATGAATAGAATTTCCCAGGAGAAAAATAGATTGGGTACCAGAATCTGGATCCATAACCCAGGCAAGAAAAGCCACAGCCCCCATAACCCAGGGGTCTAAGGCCACTGGATCCACAGCCTAATGAGGAGCAGCTCCTAGATTCATAACCCAGGGAACGGCAGCTGCTGGACCCAAAGCCCAGAGACCCAGAGTAAGTCGTCTGGCAGGGACTGCACAGCACGGAGGTCCTGGGGCGGTAGCAGGACCTCTGGCAGGGGCTGGACACCACACAGGACGTCTGGCAGCTGCTGGGCTCACAGCAAGTCTCCTGGCAGCCATTGTAGAGAGAGGATCCCAGCTGGCAGGCTCTGGGAGGGCAGAGGTTACTGCTGTAGACCAGGTTGCTGGGGTAGGAAGAGCCACGGGAGGTGCCTGGGTAGTGCAGGTAGCCCCCAAGGGAGCGGGAGGAGAAGTTTCCAGAGCAGGAGTTGCAGGACATGGTGGTGGTAGATGTGAGTTCAGTTGAGTGAACTGAGAAGTTTCTGAGTGTAATATCTCCTTCTGAAAGGGGCATTTATATACTCTCAGCAATAGGTGTGGTGCCCAACTGGGTCATGCTTTACATATTTGTGCTTCTTCGTTTACATATGTGCAATTCAGTAATCTTGTCTGTAATTGCATATTGTCTTTATGGGTGCTATAATTTTGATGTTACAAGACAAAGCCAAGAAATACTCGCATGTCAGAAATGCTATGACTGTTTTACTTTAATGCTTATTCCATCACGACAAGGAAAGCTCTTCCTTTTCCTCTTGGCATAATTTTCATGCATTATATTACTGGCTGTTATGGGCAAATATCTTTCTCTTAACGATGAGGAATGAGATGAAGTTATATTTCTTTTCTTTCTTTTTTTTTTTTGTCAATGAATAAGAGACACAACTTTGGCCTTAATGAGAAACCTACTAAAATCTATACCTACTCGTTGCCATCGTATCTCATTTTACAAAATTATTGTTCATCGATTACATACTATTACCCATTGTGTCTCATATCCAGAGAAGAGGGGGAAAAATGAGCTAAGACAAATTAAATAACACTGGTACCTAAAGCCAGAAAGAAACTTGGAAAATTATTTGGAGACATGGTGAATTTGGACACAAATGAATACCACAATTCACTAATGTGGTAATGAATAGTACCAAAGTGATAAACACTATTAGGATGAGAGAAAGATTCAACATATCTGATGAGGCCTGTGATCCTAACTGATTCTCATTTATATGTGTGGCAGTCTGGAGAATTTACTTCTCAGATCTTAAACTACAGAAGGACTGCCCTGCTGATCTCCAAAATCTAACACTGCATTTGTGGGGAAGACTTGCTTTCTATGAGCTGCTCTCAGGCAATGACTGAAAACGTGGAGATACAGGGATTCCCAGGAGACATGGGACTTCATTAATGGCCACCTTTGGCTCAGGGTTCCCCCAGTGGTTTTAAGAAACTATGCTTAGGGCCAAGTGTGGTGGCTCACGCCTATAATCCCACACTTTGGGAGGCTGAGGTGAGAGGATTGCCTGAGCCCATGGGTTCGAGATCAGCCCGGGCAAGTTGGCAAGACCTCATCTCTACAATAAATCAAAAAATTAACCAGGCGTGGTGGCACAGTCCTGGAGTTCCAGCTACTTGGAAGGCTGAGGTGGAAGGATCACCTGAACCCAGCAGGTTGATGTTGCAGTGACCGTGACCGTGCCACTGCACTCCAGCCTGGGCAACAGAGTAAGACTATAACCCACCCCCCCCCATCAAAAAAGAAAGAAACTACCCTTAGTTTGCATAGGTCTGAAGAATTCCTTCCCCTTTCTCCTTCACTCGAGTCAGACTCATGTTCCAATCTGACAACTCCCCCAACGTTCTCTCAGGGAAGATTCTGTAAAGAGAAAAAATGCAGGAAATGTGAATATATTGAATTTTGTTTACACTTTTAAAAAATTAAACTGATTTGTTGGTGGATATCAAAGAACTTAGACTGAACATTTTATCTTGAGCATGTCAACCAGAGTTAACAAGAAAATTATTTCAGATGGTTAATGATGTAAGCAAAAAATAGGAAAAAAAAACTTTTGAGTTTAGTTTTGGAATTATGTTCAGACTAACTCTGGGTAATGTCCGCTAAAGCCCATTTCTCCCTTAGTTAGTCCAGGTCCACATCATTTTCCTCATTACTGTTTCCTCATATAAGTTGATGCCTTTACCAATATTGGTAAATTCTCAACTATAATATCTTCAAATATTATTTCCACTCCATTCTATCCTCCCCATTTTTTTTAAAGATTATAAAGTACACTTTTTAGCTAGGCCACATAGGCTTCTTATACTCATCTCTCTATTTTCTTCCTTCACTGTTTTCTATCTTTTTGTCTCTTTGTGGTTTAGCTTGGGACAGATTTCCTTCTGTCTCGTCTTCCAATTCATTACACTTTCATATTGCAAATTTCTAAAATTTTGATAAGGTTATATATATAATATTTAGATTTATATCAAAATTCTCAATTTTATCTTTAATTCTCAAAATGCAATTATTCCCACCTAATAATACCTTCCTTTTCCTATTGTTAATTTCTTCACATGGGTATTTTAATGTCTGATTTTGACATTTGTATTATATGGATCCTATGACTTAGATTCTATATTCTGCTATTCTTTTGTATCTCTGTCTTATTTTCTCATATCTTTGTTTTGTTTTAAGAAAATAATAGGAACTTCATATGAAGAAGCAGGATGATTTCATCTTCCTCCAGAGAGGACTGATTTATGCTTCTGGCAGGTTGCTTGAATAAGGACACTAGCATCCTAGATTATTTGATCCAATCAGGGATTGAGATAATTTAAACCTGGGCTTCATTTCTTATCAAATGCTGTCTGTTAGCAATTCAATTTTACTTCTAAGAATTGGTTCTTCTAGGTCTGGAGTATTTCTCAGGGCCCTAACTCTGCAATAGCCCCAAATTCCAACTTTGTTTCTTTAACCCTACAAGTTTGTGGAAATTCACTCAGCCTCTTAGGAACCATTTTCAAATCAGCATAAACCTTTATGGGAATAACAACTCCAGGCACAGGCATATTTCTTTTGACTTGAAATTCTGACTCATATAGTATCTCAGTGAATCTACAATGCTTTGGCATTGATTTGATGTTTTCATTCATTTATATATATGTATATATATATTTTTCCTTTCCCTCGCTTTTTTTTTTTAAGAAGTGGGGTAAAATTCAGGGTTGGGTATACAAATGGTCATTGTACAGGTAAAGTTTGGGCCTCACTTTGGTCTTCAATTCACCTGGTTTGAGATCAGGTACCCTTATTAATTAAGTGTGCTTCTCCCCTCCCTTCTCTGGCAGTTTTCCACTACTGGCAATCCCTTTCTCATAGTATTATGATGATGGTTCAAGATCTGCTTATGAGTGAGAACATGTGGTACTCAGTTTTTTGTTTCTGTGATAGATCACTGAGTATTATAGTCTCTAAGTCCATCCAAGTTGCTGCAAAGTTCATAATTTTGTCTTTCTTTATGGCTGCATAATATATTCCATTATGTATATGTACCACATTTTTTAATCCAGTCCACTTTCGATGGGCAGCACAGTTGGTTCAATGTTTGTGTTGTTATGAATAATGCTGCAATGAGCATGTGTGTGCAGGTATCCTTTTCATAGAGTGATCTGAGTTCCTCCAAGTTTCTTCCCAGAAGGGGGATTGCTCGGTCATATGGAAGGTCGATTTTTAGATCTTTTAGGAATCACCACACTGTTTTCCACAGAGGTGGTACTAGTTTTGTGTGGAAGTGCTCCCTTTTCCCTGCATTCTCTCCTGCAACTGTTGTTTTTTGAGTTATTGATCATAGTCATTCTGACTGGAGTTGGGTGGTATCTCAGTGTGGTTTTAATTTGCATTTCTTTGATCACTAGTGAGGCTGAGCATTTTTCCATGTATCTGTTGGCTGCTTGTATGTCTTCTTTTGAGAAGTACCTATTCATATCTTTTGCTCACTTTTTAATAGGGCTGATTTTTTTTTTGTTTTTGGCACATTTGATTTCCTTGTAGATCTTGGATGCTAGACCTTTGTCAGATATACAGTGGGAAAATCTCAAAACTGCAAAAAAGCACAGCCCCCCATCACCAGTACAGCTTCAAAACTGAACAAAGTCAGAGGATCTACATAAGGAAGAATAGGGGATTGAGCAAACAGAAGTAAAAACTATCCCCCCTATTACTGAGCAAAGGAATTAAAGAAGCGGGGGAAGTGGGGAGGAAAACCATCATAAATGAAGGGGAATCAAAAGAAGACACAGGTCCCATCCAGATCCCTGGGAAGACAGCACCTGAGAATACAGACCTTGGAACTCAAACAATGAAGACCCCCCCAGAGCAACTCGTCTCAAACCACAAATCAAGGTATTAATAGATATTAATAGAGAGAATTAATAGAAATGAGGAGAGACAAGAGGAAAGAATGAAGGAGATGATAGCTGAGATGACAGCAATAAAGAATACAGTAAATGAAATAAATAACAAACTGAGCATGGAAAACAGAATTAACCAAACAGAAGAAAGAATTTCAGAGCCTGAGGACCAAAATATGGCACTAACTTAAACTGTTACAAGCATAGAAAATAAGCTTCTCTAGTTTTTTTTATTCTTATTGAGAGGAAAAGTTCAACATTTTAAGCAGTATAAAATTACCAATTCTAGCCGGGCTCAGTGGCTCAGCCTGTAATCCTGTGCCTTTGGGAGGCTGAGGTGAGTGGATTGCCTGAGCCCGCGGGTTCGAGACAAGCCTGGGCAGTGAGACCTCATCTCTACAATTAAAAAAAAAAAAAAAAAAAAAAATCAGCCAGGCATGGTAGTGCATGCCTGTAATTCTGGCTACTTGGAAGGCTGAGGCAGAAGGATCAACGGAGGTCGAGGCTGCGGTGGCCGACCGGCCACTGCACTCCAGTCTGGGCGACAGAGTGAGACTCCAACTCAAAAAAAAAAAAATTACCAATTCTATGTAATTGTAAAATAATTATTTTCAAAATATATGGAATTCATTCAAATAAGTAACTACAATGAGGATGATCACTTCAAAGTCTGTTTCTGTATTGTAAGTGGTAGTAAATGATGCCTACCAAAATTCAGGAAGTTCAAATGCCACATTTATGAGTATCCAGTTTATCTTTCTAACCCTGTCTGCCATTTTTATGTCACATACACCTGCTTTATCCTGTGTCAGAAGGTGGTCTTAATTCATCATAGGTTTTCATAATTTTCTACTTTTGTCATTCCATTTTATCCATTCAGATGTTATCTTGTTTCTTTCCATCTATATTGTACCTATTTTTTCACAGTGCTACCCTACCCCCATGGCAGTGGTCAACATGCTGCCCATATCCTACTGGGTAATCATTTGTGCAACCTGAAGACTGATTACTGGGAGCATCCATAAAACTTTGCCCAAACACCTTTTCACTTTACAAGATCATGATGAGTCCCTGTATGGGAATGTTCCACTAGAACTGATCCTTAGTTTCCCGCAGTGATTTCTGGCTTAAAATGCTCTTTGTATTGCCTTCCTTCTAGTTCCTGTCACATTTTTCTTACTTCCTGTAGGTTTTTTGCTGGAATCACCATCCAAATAAACAGCTTGTATTTAAATCAGTCTTCAAACATTGTTCACGGACAATTTATTAAAAAAAAAATACTTGGGTGCCTCATAAATTTGTTCATTGAGAAACTTTCAATGTTTCTTCACCTTTACGAAAAGACCCCAAGAGAAAAATATTAAGAATATGTTACAGCAGCTGGGCTCGGTGGCTCAGCCTGTAATCCCACGCCTTTGGGAGGCTGAGGTGAGCAGATTGCCTGAGCCTGTGGGTTCGAGACCTGCCTGGGCAGCGAGACCTCATCTCTACAATAAATCAAAAAATTAGCCGGGCGTGGTAGTGCATACCTGTAATTCCAGCTACTTGGAAGGCTGAGGCGGAAGGATCACCAGAGCCTAGCAGGTTGAGGCTGTGGTGGCCGGGAGCAGCCACTGCACTCCAGTCTGGGCGACAGAGTGAGACTCCAACTCAAAAAAAAAAAAAAAAAAAGAATATGTTACAGGGAGAAACATTCGTAAATATTATGTGTGGCATGTTTAAAGAAAATAGCCATGATATCCCTTGGCAATGTGTTTTTTGAGACTACAGAATTCAAAAGTCCTCTTTTTTTGGATCATAACTTAGAACAACATTTTGGTTAATAATTAGTAATACTTAGTGAATACAACGAATATATAAAATGTTTGGGTTTTTGCTCATTGAAGTTCTAACCTACATAAAGCAAGATCCTATCATGCTAGTAACAAGTTGACTGATAATTTCAAGAAGACAGGTAGCTGAATGTCAAAAATTTTAACTATCAACTAAGGATGAGATTCTATTGGAAACATCCCAAATATCAAAAAACAATTTATCCATAGCCCAGGGATGGAGACTTGTAGTCAAAAGATCTAAAGTCTCTGGATGCACTGCCCCTTCACTAATTTTATGTGAAACATCCTAATTTTTAATTGTTAAATTTAAAAAGTCAACGATTGGAGTCTTTATTATATAGGACGAACAATGCAATCTCTATATTAATTAGTCCAAAGTTTAGGAGTTTACAAGTTTTTCTTAAATGTATATCAAGTCACTATTGATGAAGTTTTAAAGATTTAGAAACAAAGAGAAGAATACCTCTTTCTACATTAAGTGGTTCAGAGAAGGATTCTTGAATAAGTAAGCTGGAGTAACTGAAGACAAATTCACTAAATCTTGCAGTTCACCTGAAAAATTTATGCTCCCCAGTTAACTATTAAGTTTTGTCTTTAAGATTATTTTAAAGAGTTTAGTCTGAAACAAAAAAAAAAATGGGGAAAGAATAATGTCTAAATCTCCTTTCTGAGCCTCAGAGTAAGGAGAGAAATAAATTTTGCTGTTGAAGAGCAGAAAATAAATAATTCACTGAATAGCTATTTGAATTAGGTGTATTTCTTTCTTCATTCCTCTTTCTTGTAGGATGTCTACATTAAATTACTTTTGAATATTGCTATATATTTTAATTGAGACTACTCCATTTTTAACATTATTGGTGTAAGTTTATTATACTTTAGTAGAAAATAAAATACGAAAATATTACCATCCACCATGACAGTATACTTCTTTTGGTCCCGAATGTAATTTAGTTGTATTGCAATGTAAAATATTTTGTGACAGAGCTTAGAAATGGCTGGCTATACTCTAAGAATGTGACAAATCTATCAGACTGTCAGCACTGTATCTTTAGTTGAGAGAGGCAAACAAATGAATTAATAAATATAACAAATCAAAAAATAAAAACAAGAGATAAAATTAAATATAAGCACCGAAACTACAAGAAAGAAAATGAGAGAGAGAGAGAATGAGAGAGAATAAGAGAGAAACATCTATATATCCTGCAGAGGAAAAGAGGACAAAGAAAGAGACTTCACATTTTGCAGGAAAATATAGGATAGCACTTGGTTTTACAAGTGTCTAAAAGTCTCTGAAAGCTTGTATTGTGAAAAACTAGAGACAGCCTAAGGGGATAGAAACCTTGGACAACTGTAAACGTAGATGATAAAAGGGCAGTATATCAACATTCATAAAATATGCTAATTTTGAAAAGTTTTTATTATAAAGACATTGGGATGAGACAAACAACAGTTTGGTTTTTTTTATCAATGCTAATGAAAATTTATTTAAGTAAAACACAGAAAATGTGTTTCTGATAATCTCAAAATTGAAGACTCTCAAACTGAGGTGCAATCAAGTTTCCACTAAGTGTTTGACAAGTCAACACCTAATGTGGAGTTGATTTGGTTTTCTAGCAGCTGCCGCAGCAGTCTGCCAATGCCAACCTCTATCTTTCCTCTGTTGATTTGTCAAGGATGAAGTTAACAAGAGTTCTCAAGCTAGTGGGTCCATCAGGGTGGGTAAGCAGTGGTTCCTAATCCCAAATGGGAGTTAAGGTGGTTTCCCACATCACAACATCCCAGTCATTTTTTTAATGATGTATTCCTGACAGTTTTGTCTGAAACCAAAATGTTATTGAATTGCCTTCATTCTTCTGATATCTTTAACCACATATCCAATTTCTTGGGTTTCTGTTTCTCTTCTCTAAAATAGGAACAATGATAGTACTCACCTTAAAACTCTGCCATGCTAATTTCAGTGTTGGGATGGAGGACGTACTAGATGTACTTGGAGTAAGTGCTCAAAGAATGATATGGGCATGTTAGAAATAATAGGAGCTAGTTGGAAGGAGATCTCACAGGCCAGATTTGGGTCAATCTGTACATCAAAAGAAAATAATAAGAGTAATCATAGACAAAATAGGAGTGAGTTTATATTCACATAAATTTATAAATAAGTGGGAGAGAAGGAAAAGTTCTTCTTTACAGAATTCTAACTAGTAAACATAGAATGAATAATGGAATCAGAAAAGAAACAATTTGGCAACCACCATAATAACACCAACATTGCAGGTAAGAATCATCAACGGATGATAAAACCATGGTTTTAATGATGAGAATTTGATGGGAAATAATGTATTTACATACTCTTAAAATATCTCTAAGCAAAGATGATTAGTTAGAATGAGAAAAGCAGTCACAACAGTAGAGAAAACTGGCAGTACTACTTCCTAAAGATTAAATATACCTCCATCAGTAATAGGACAAAACAATATTACGTGCCTTCTGTTGGGATGTATGATATGGGCACAACATTGCTTTGCAGGGATCTTTGCTGAGAATGCACACCTGAATCCAGTCATGAAGTATCAGGCAAACCCCAATTGAGGGACATCCTATAAAATAAATGTCCTATGTCATCAAAAAATATCAAGTTCATAAATAAAAAAGAAAGACTGATGGACTGTCCTAGATTAAAGGAAACCAAAGAGACAGGAAGTTCTAAGTGCAGCCTGGACCCTGCATCAGAAGAAAACAT
Source organism: Carlito syrichta (assembly GCF_000164805.1). Taxonomy (NCBI): domain Eukaryota; kingdom Metazoa; phylum Chordata; class Mammalia; order Primates; family Tarsiidae; genus Carlito; species Carlito syrichta. The sequence continues at coordinate 310,068 of NW_007249728.1, read as the reverse complement.
TAATAATAACAACAACTATAAAGAACATATAAAGAACTATTAACAAGATAGGAATAAAATCTATAGATTAAATAAGAGAACTGTGACATTGCTTGTGTGATTTTTAGAGATTTCACTCATTTTTATTGTTATATATATCACTTTGAGATTTCAGATTTTTATTTCAATGACTTTATGGAGTACAAATGATTTTGGGTTACATAGGTGTATTGTATAGTGGGGTGGAGTAGTCTGGGTTATAAGTGTACTCTCTCCCCACCAGTTCACATTGTACTGATAGGTGATTTTTCATCCCGACCTTGCCACATGCCCCTTTCTGAGTCTTCATTGTCAATTAGGCTGTTCCATGAGCCTTTGAAGTTCCTTAGTTTAGCTCACGCTTATAAGTGAGAACTGGCAGTGTTTGTTTTTTCATTCCTACATTACTCCAATTAGAATGATGGTCTCCAATTCCATTCAAGTTACCACAAAACACATTATTTCATTCCTTTTCATGGTTGAATAGTGTATACGTATATATAGATAGATACTATAGATATACACATATATACTAATAGTATAAGTAATAGTATATACTATTAGTATAATATATATTAATAGTATATACTAATAATATGCATATATGTGTATTTTATAGAATGTACCTCAATGGAGGTTTGCCTGATGCTTCATGACTGGATTCAGGTGTGCTTTCTCGGCAAAGATCCCTGCCAAGTTTGTGTGTATATATATATCCAGTATCTGTATCTATCTATCTAATCTATCTATATACTGGGGGTGCCAAAACATGTATACACATTTTAAGAGATGACTGCAATCAGATGTGTCTGGATGCTGATGGTAACCACTTTGAGCACTTCTTGTAATTGCAGAAATCAAACTTGTATTCATCTTATTGAGTATTACAATTTTAAATACAGCTTTTTTCTTTCTTAAAATGTGTATATATTTGTGGCACCATACACCCACACACACCCACACACCCACACACACATTTTTATTATACATCGATCAGTTGACACACACTTAGGCTGATGATTCCACATCTTTGCAATTGTGAATCGTATTGCAACATACTTTAAGAGTGTAATAGAAAGAGATTCAAAATTCCTGAGCCTTCCCTTTGTTCCTTTTTGAGTTATTTCCTTCTCCCTTCAGGTAAGCGTTTGGAGTTTTGGCTGCATAGAGCCGAGCTCAGATGGATCTTCCCTGTGACTCTGTTCCAATTGAGCCCTTTTTTATTACCTTGTCTTTAAGTACATGGCAAGATCTCCTTCTATGTACAGTCGTTAGTCTCTTAGTCTGTTTTTGGTTTCTCGTCACTGGATGTGAGACACACTGTAACTGCAGTACTTAGTGTATTATTTTTCTATTACTATCATAACAAATCACCTCGAAGTAATTTCGAACAATGGGAAGGAATGGGCGGCAAAGTAGATCATGTTCATTAAGTCTCCCAACCAGGTGGAGATTCATCCATAATGCCAAAGAAAAGTAATGTAATTTCATTCCTTAGTCTTAGGAGAACAGCATCCATCAGCAAAGCCTCATGTGAATACACAGGTAACAAAGGCAGGTGGCACATACCAGAGGAAAAGAAAGGGCTTCCCCTGCCATGACGGATACATGTTAATGCAAAATAGTCACAGCATTTCTGACAAAGGAGTAATTCATTGGCTTTGAATTGTAACACCAACATTATAGCACCCATAAAGACAATATGTGGAAACTACTCAAATGCAATTACAGACAAAATTATTGAGTTACACACAGGGAAGTGAGGGAGTACAACTATGTAAAGGATGACTCTCCACAATAGGGCACCACACCTATTGCTGAGAGTATATAAATGCCCCTTTCAGAAGGAGATATTACACTCAGAAACTTCTCAGTTCACTCAACTGAACTCACATCTACCACCACCATGTCCTGCAACTCCTGCTCTGGAAACTTCTCCTCCCGCTCCCTTGGGGGCTACCTGCACTACCCAGGCACCTCCCGTGGCTCTTCCTACCCCAGCAACCTGGTCTACAGCAGTAACCTCTGCCCTCCCAGAGCCTGCCAGCTGGGATCCTCTCTCTACAATGGCTGCCAGGAGACTTGCTGTGAGCCCAGCAGCTGCCAGACGTCCTGTGTGGTGTCCAGCCCCTGCCAGAGGTCCTGCTACCGCCCCAGGACCTCCGTGCTGTGCAGTCCCTGCCAGACGACTTACTCTGGGTCTCTGGGCTTTGGGTCCAGCAGCTGCCGTTCCCTGGGTTATGAATCTAGGAGCTGCTCCTCATTAGGCTGTGGATCCAGTGGCCTTAGACCCCTGGGTTATGGGGGCTGTGGCTTCCCCGTCCTAGGCTATGGATCTGGATTCTGCCTCCCAACCTACTTGGCTTGTAGGAGCTTCCAGTCCTCTTGTTACAGACCAAGATACGGATCTCGTTTCTACTGAATCACTTGCTAAGTGTCTAGATTTTTGAGTATTGGGGTCAAAGTCTGTAATCAGTGAAGTCATTGTTTTAATCCTTACCATCTATCACTATCCTTTTATTCTTTTGTCACCATCTTCTGCATCACTAACCTCTGACAGATTCTGAAATTAATGAATAATCTAAAATTAAGGCATAATATCTGTACTATTAATAGAATATATACTGTTTGATTTTTGTCTAAGAACAATTGAAAATAAAATTTTTAATTTTTTAATCTAATAAATTTATGTAATCTGGCACCAAAATATGTTGTTGTTATTATTGTTATTTAGCTTATAGTTTTTGTATTCATGAACTTGGGAGATATAAGTAAAATCAGTGCAACTTTGTAACTTGATTTGAGCACATTTAATTTGATAGATTTGAGAAAATTTCTGTTGACATTGGGAGTAATCAATTGCAGACTTGTTCAAGATCAGTGAGAATTGCCAAAGAATGAAAAACATGCATTTCTACTAATAAGAAAACAATAAAATTGATACATAAATTAAAAATGCAGACAATAAAAGGATATGACTTATAAGATGAGCTATATTCTTACACAAAATCTCATCCAAAAGTCTGTTGTGTAAGTGTGGATTTTCAGCCAAGAAAAAAATAAGCTTTAAACAATTTATAGGACAGACAATTTTGCTTTTTGTCCGTTGACATAGTGCCAGGATCCCTGCCTCCCACTGGTTGGGTATTCTTGAACCTCACCTCTAAGAATGTGTAAGGAGAATTCAGCGATCTAGAATGGGAGTAATTGGGTTCAGGAGATGTGAGTAAGCTCCTAATACTTCTCCAAGACTCGACCTCAATCAAACTAAGAGCTCAATCAAGCTAAGAGCAACACACCTGAGTATGTTAAATAAACATTTACCTTCATTAGTCTTAGTCTGAATTAGTTCTCTCTCCCCCAAAGCAGTTAAAGTCAGAGACTAGGAGGCAGGCAGTTTATCCAGCGCCAGATCCCAGGACAAGTATAAAAGACCAGGGGGAGCAAAAGAGTCAAAGAGGAAAATCTTACAAAAGGAGACACCTCTGAGTTGAATTCATACAGGCAACTTGGCCTCAATCCTGCAGGGGCTTCTTTGAAGCATGTAGAATGACTCACAGAATTGTCCACCTTAGGATCAGATCAACAAAGAAAATTATTCATTCTATCTTCCATTGGTTGAACAATGCCCAAGATGTGTAATTTTCTGGAACCTCATAACTGTTCAAAAAGAAATCACAGCAGACTCCCTTCGTTTTTCTAGTTGTGACCTTGCAGAAGACTAGACACAGTAAAAGAAGTATTGCATATGCTTGAGGGAACATGCAATTCATGCAAAGGGGGCTGCAGTCTCTCTCTCTCTCTCTCTCTCTCTCTATATATATATATATTTTTTTTTTTTTTTAACCATTGCTATGCCTAGAGTCATACCTGAAACATATTTTATGGAAGGACATAAGGAGATATCAGATACGCCATTTTCACTTAATAGTCAAACATTTCTATGAGAAAGACAAACATTACTTATGATAGACCTTTCAAACTTGAGGGAATTAAGATTCGATAGGACTTAATACTTGCCAACGATTATAGATCAGAAACCTAGAAGAATCTGATCTTTTGCAAGAATCTCAAGTTGTTACTCTTTCTTGGCTTTTCGTTTTCTTTTTTTTTAAAATATGCAACTCCTAGTTTATCTAAGGAGTCCTTAGTATCTCTGATACTACAGAAATTGCTTTGACTGAATAGACTTAATCTATTATTGTATTTATTTCATTAGCATTATGGATAGAAATCATAATAAATAATAAAAATTTTAAAATTTAGTGTTTCTAGGAAGAAATCCAAAGAAGGTAAACTCGTTTATTTTTAAAACATCTTTATTAACTATTGAAATAAATAATATTTAGTATATTATTTTACTACTAATAATATTTGGTGACATCTCAGGAAAAAATTGTGATAAATTCTGAGTGTTATGATAAAATTATATTACTATTTATTATTATTATTAATGTTACTTAGCTTATTTAGATTTAGAATTCAAGATGATAGATATCAAATGCTTCCTTCAATAATACTGAACAATATTCTTGTTCATATAGAGAATAGAGAATTACCAAACTTTTGTGACATTGCACTAATAGTGTAAACCAGATTCTCATTTTGATGAGTCAGATTGAAGGAGAGTGGAGCATGTCAGAACGAATTTGTGAAAAATGTATCAAATATAGTAGTATTACAGGGTGCAGAAGTTGACATCGAATGTAGAAAAAAGGAATGAGAATCTAGTATGGAAAATATATGGCTCAGGTGAAAGACATAAGAAAATTCCGTGGATAAGTCTTGCTGTATAAATTACACAAATAATTACTTAAAAATCAACAAAACAAAGTCTCAAAAATAATACAACAGATGAAGGCGAAAGTTGTGATTGGCAACTAAGAAAAACCATTGATTAGCAACATAAAGTAAATATAAAACGTTTTAAATTTTTCAAATTATAGCTTTCACTTTTATTTGTAGAATATTGCAGCTTCTTTGGATACACAAATGAGTTATGTATTAACCACAATTAAAAATGTATTTCTTTTTCATAGAAACTGTATATCTTTTTCATATTTCTGTTGTCTTCAACATGATGTTCTTTATAAAAATGTGTACTTTTTAATAAAATGTGCATTTTTTAATTATTACTGAGACAACAAATAATTTTCTCTTCAATGTGAAACTTTCAAAATAACTTTACATTAGCATTATGAAACAGAACTTTTCATAGCTTAACTTGGATTTTTCTGACCTGGATGAAAAATTCAAACCATTATTGGAATTAACTCATTTTCTTTTTAAAGCATTTGCAATACTGGCATAAAACTGAGTCCATTTAATCCTTACTGGTTTTTTTCTTCTGTTAATAGAGAAGTATATCATCTGCTATTGCTTCCATTTTTTTTTTTTTTTTTAGTATATGCACAGGTAACATGGAATTTAACATGAGTGAAAAGGATTTAAAACAGTAATTTGACCTAAATGAAAATGTATGCATTAGAGTAACGTATTTACATAACTTTTGCAACTGCTAATGATAAGAATCACTTGGAAGAAATTTTTTAAATTGTGCTATCTTTGAAGTAAAGACTGATGTGTCTTCAGTAAAATTATATCCTTTACTTTCCATGTGCTCGACGATATTACCTATCCTCATGTTGGATAGTAAATGTCATCAGATTGTTGTGCAACTTATGTATTCATAACTTGGTTTATCAATAGAAATTTAGAGCTCAGCTTTTCTTTTTCATTAAAAATAAACTTTTCTTTTTGACTTTTTTATCTTTTAAATTTATTTTAAAGATGTGGGGTACCATTCAGGGTGAGGTATACAAATGTTCATTATGCAGTACCCTTGTTGATGAGGTGTGCCTCCCCCTCCATCAGATTCCCACTACTGCCAATCCTGCATCCTCCTTCCCCCAGAAGTTTCCTACTACTGCCAATGGCTTTTTTTTTTTTTTTTTTTGAGTTGGAGTCTCACTCTGTCGCCCAGACTGGAGTGCAGTGGCCGCTCCCGGCCACCGCAGCCTCGACCTGCTGGGCCCCGGCGATCCTTCCGCCTCAGCCTTCCGAGTAGCCAGAATTACAGGCATGTGGTACCACGCCCGGCTGATTTTTTTTTTTTTTTTTTGGTAGAGGTGAGGGCTCGCCAAGTTGCCAAGGCGGGTCTCGAACCCGCGGGCTCAGGCAACTCACTCACCTCAGCCTCCCAAAGCGCGGAGCCACCGAGGCCGGCAATGGCTTTTTTTTTTTTTAAATAAGATTTTTTTTTTGTTTTTGTTTCCCAAAATTTAAAGAAGAAAGGTGTTACCAAACAAAAAAAGGAATCGCTATAAATAAACAATACGCGACATGGCAAATCATTCTAGCAGTAGCATTTAGATTTTTCTTTTTTTAAAATTTAATTATGTGGAGTACCATTCAGGGTTAGGTATACAAATGTTCATTTTGAGGGTACCCTTGTTGATGAGGTGTGGCGTGTCGTCGTGTCGTGTCCGTCCCGTGTCCCGTATGTCCCCCCCCCCCCGCCGCTCCCACTCTCCTGGCAGTTTCCCACTTTTTTTGGTCCGCTCTGTGGCAGCTTCAATTTGAGAGCCAGTGGTTCTCGAATTTCCCACTATCGCCACCTACTGCTGGTGTGATGGATATTGCCAGGTCTTGCAAACTGGAATGGGCGATATCGCATTGCCAGCTAGGTTAGAACAGCAAATGACCTTTCACCAAGGTTTGAACCTGCAGGTTGTCCTGTCGCTTGTATTTGAGGCTGGTTTGTTTCTTAAGTGATCACTCTGCATGCTTTCTTTGAAAGAAAAAGGATAGTTCTATTTTGTTCAGAAAATACGAGAAAAAAGAGGAATACCTTGCCTTCTTTCAGATTTAACAACTTATTAAAGTAAACAACTCCCCTGTTCACTGTACATGCAATTTTTTCTCCACTGGAAGAACTAATGGCAAAAATAAAGTGGAGATCTCCAAAACCAACAATTGCTTACATTAATAAAATTATTACTGATTATTAGTAAAAAGTAAAACAACTGGGATAATTGCCGAATGAAACTGGACACTAAGACAACATGAAATAAACCAAGACATGTGGTTACATTGTGAGTAAGTATTTGGGTCATCTGTACCTTTAAAATTGTTGTTATTGACTTAAATAATAAAACATGTGGAGTGTAACTGCTGATTAATGTATTATTAACTGCCTGGATGGAATCCTGCAACCAGGATATTTGAGTTTGGTTTTTTTGATTTTTTTTTCTCAGATAAGTGCTATCAACCAAACAACTCAACTCCAAAAACAAAAACTGGGGCTTTTTCAAACTTATAGAACTAATCATATAAAAATATTGGTTTTACTTGCTAATATATGTTGGAATATGTTAGAAATGTCACGTAAAGACTTGATTTCTTGCCTGGCTGTAGGCTGGAAGAACTGAAGCCCTCACCAAATTTAACTCATTTGCTAACATCTCACTTCTTTCTGATTATCCTCAATCCAAATTCTCATATATTTTAGAACATATTTTATAAGAGTAATCTTTCCAAAATAATGTGCCGTAGTCAATTTGATATTCGTAGTCAATTTAATATTCATTGTAATTACCTTACATAAAAATGTTGAGGTTTTCAGCTTCCTCCTGAACAAAATGTCGCAGTTATTATTTGTTTGTTTGTAGTCTTAAAAATGTATACTCTCTTTTCAATAATGTGAAGATACTAATGGATGAAGTGAACATGAAAGATGAAAAACATTCTTCTAAATCAAAAAAGAATTTGAACAAGTTTACTCTTTAAAGTTAAAAGTTTTACAAAGAACTGGATACTGCATGTTCTCACTCATAAGCAGGCCCTGATTACTGGTCACACGAGCCCAAGGGTGGGAACAGCAGACACTGAACACTGTCGGGGGGGGGGGGGGGAAGGGG
>NW_007249728.1:274404-302111 GCF_000164805.1 Carlito syrichta | reverse complement strand
AGGGGGGGGGGGGGGGGGGAGGAAGGGAGGAAGAAAGAAAGAGGGCATATAGCAACATACTAGGTAACTGGTTCATTCAGGTGGAGAGAGGGCTAGCTAGAAGCCCAAACCCTACCTGTATGCAGCCTATTTATGTAGTAAAGCCTCACTTGTACCACACAACTCTGAAATAAAATAAAATAAAAGTAAAATAAAGTTAGAAGTTTTAAATTAGTACTAGATACAGAAAAACCTAGTCAGACTTTTAGAAGTAGTTTGAAGACGGAAAGTAAGCAAAAAAAAAAATTAAAGCCGTTATGTAGATATCAAGTAACATATTTTTATTTAAACTTACAACATTTCACACTTTGTAAAATTTAAAACAATTGCACTGGGGTAAATAACTAGGAGATACATTGAGAAAAAATACCCTTCAGTACTACACACCTGTGTAGTTCTAAGAAAATAGTTTTGGCATCTTTCTCCAATTAATACATTGTTCAGTTACTGGAATTTGAATTTCTCCTAATCCATTATGGGTAACAGTAGAAGTCAAATTTGCAGGCTAATGATAGAATAGGAGCTCAACAGATAGTATGAATCTTGATAGAGCAGGCATTGTGTTTAAATTTCTGATTCCTCAAACATATAATCAGTAGAAGCCAGATCCACAGGCTGGTTGGTAAACAGCAGACTGGTAGCTTCTAGAAGAGAAGTAGGTTGGGCGGTAAAAGTTGTATGTACAACTTTGGGATGAGAAAGAGTTGGGATCACAATTCAATGACCGGAAATCACTGGATCCAAAGCCCAGGGATGGGGAGCCACAACCAAAAGATTGAAAGCCCCTGGACCCAAAGCCCAGAGATCCTAAGTAAGTCGTCTGGCAGGGACAGCACAGCATGGAAGTCTTGGTGTGGTAGCAGGACGTCTGACAGGGGCTGGACACCGCACAGGATGTCTGGCAGCTGGCAGGCTCACAGCAGGTCTCCTTACTGCCACTGTAGAGAGAGGAGCCCAGCTGGTAAGTGCTGGGAGAGCAGAGGTTACTGCTGTAGAGTGGTTTGCTGGGGTAGGAAGAGACACAAGGAGCCTGGGTAGTGCAGGTAACCCCTAAGGGAGCAGGAAGAGAAGTTTCCAGAGCAGCAGTTGTAGGGCATGTTGACGGGAGATTTGACTTACAGTAACAAATTCTGAGTCTGAATGTCAATTCTTGAACTGGAGCATTTATATACCCTCATCATTGGGTTTGTCTTTCACGTGGCACATAAAACAGGTTACCTGCTGCTTTAAAATGAGTAGAAAAGATCATCATAGACATATGTAGCTTTTTTGGTTTTACAACTGGAAAGTGTGGTCATGTTTGTGCCTTGGAATTCAGGTAATAGTGTTGAATCTTCAACGCTATGAATCATCTTTCCTTACCAAAGGTCACCCTGCAGATCACTCAGAGAACTGATTTAGAGGTACTGTTTGGTCTGAGGGAAGCAGGCTTAATTAAAAATAATTGATACTCCTTTCACAATCTGTCTCACAATTGTTCCCATCTGGCTAGCAAAGTTGCCAGCTAACCAAACTATTAATAGTCATTTTTTTTAGACAAAACACATATGATTGTCACCACAAAGTGGCAAACTAACCTAACGAATAGTGTCATCAGAAAGCAGCAATGGTGATATGCAAAACAGATCGGTTTTTAAAAATCGGATCGCAACTCGAATGGCTTTAATGAAATATTAACTGAGAGATTCTCTTATTTTCTGTGCTCCTGCTTAAAACTGCATGCAGACAATTAAGAGCTAATCTTAGCTTGTCTTTGTGTGTGTGTGTGTGTGTGTTTACTATGGGATGAGTTAAATATTATAAATTATTTTATGCTATTTTGGAATGTTAGAAATTATTCAAGTAAGATGCTGAAAAAGCATTAAAAAATAAAAACAAAATGTGACAAAAGTGTCCAATGTATTTCTATCTGTAATCAGAGTCAGTGTTTCCCATAAAGGGAATCCCAAGAATCTAGAAAATGCTCTTGTTTAAAGAAAGTTCATAAAGTAATTACCTTGAAGTAGAGGGCCCAAAAAAAAGCTGTCTTAAGAAGATTCTTCCTTTGCTTCAGAAAGCAACACACATCACTTTGACATAAATTGTTTTCAGGTGTTTCTGACAAGTATTACAACATTTCTAGAATAATGGTCATATTTTTTTCTTGTTCTATGACTTTTTACCGCCTCTGTGTAATGGTATAATGAAGACTGATATCTTGAGGAAGAGGAGAAATTGAGAAGGTTTATCTTGCTGTGACTTCTGTGCTGTTTGATTTGTTCATTTTATAGAAAAGCATTTCCCTTCCACTTCTAAACAAAAAGTGTTTGGATTCAAAATCATTCTTTTTCTTTTGAGAAAAGAATGTTCAATATTACTTCATATCTGATCTCATAGAATATTCTTCCTCAGAAATAGCTTACATAAAAACAGATGACATTGAGACAAGCAAGCAAATCCAATTTAGGTGAGTTAAACATTTATGTGGATATTTTGATGTTCAATATTTTATTGACAAATACAACAGAAAGATTTGGAATCTACTAGGATGGATTTTTCTATTCATTATTAAGAAGTCTAATAAATAAGAATTGTTTATTTTAGAAACAGTACAAACTGCTACCTTATAAATGAAACTTGATTGGAGATCAATTTCAATACTCAAAATGTTTAGACTCATGAAGTCTACAATTTAAAAAGAGGTTGGACAATTATATCCAGCCTTCTGTCAGACTAGAATCCCATTTACATCCTGATTAGATATTCCCATTGCATTCAAGATGCAAAAGTAGTTCATTTTAGATTTTTAGTTGAATTGTCCTCCAAAACTTCCACCTAGTAATTCTTATTCTTCATAGAATGAGTCTCGGCTCATTTCCATTGTACGCTATATCAGTTTTGAAGATTGATAGAGGTTTGCCAATTGCCACAGGTTAAACAATTTCTCTATTTACAGTTTATTAGGGTAAATTTCATGAGAGAGTCCAGAAAAATCCACATGATACCATAATATATATGCCATTTGATATGTACACCACATCAGAGGTCCCAAAGGCATTTATTCTCTATTTCACATGATCTGTAATTTTGTTATTCTTTCCATACCCATATTTCAATTTGTAACCCTGAATTCTTCAAATCTTTAATGTCTCTGTGAAGTCTGCATGGAATAGACACTTTCCTTATTTACTTTCTTTTCTGTGTGTAGTAAACGTCTCATTATCTGAGAGGAAAGGAAGTAAAGGAATGAAGGCCCATATTTTTATATGGTGCTTATTATTTTGTTCTCAATAGCATCAATACCACCAAAAAATTACCTTGTGGGAATGTAAGTTTTTTTTATAATCAGACTTATTGATAATGTCGATCAAGAAGCAAGTCAACTTCTGAGCAAGGGATTTCTTGACTTAAGTATTTTTACAACGTATATGTCAAAGCACTTCTGCAAATATTGAACCCTTCATTCTTTAATACTCATGCATATGAGTTACTTGGCTACTTATGCTATATGAAATATGAACCCAGATGTGTTAGGCACTCATTTAGCATCTCTACCAATGAAGGGTTGTTATTGGATCACTTCTTCTCTAAGATTCACACAATTTGAAAGAATAAATAGATATTGAGAATTTTTTTTTTTTTCTGTTCTCAAATGGGTTTCTAAGTTTGGAGCAATATAAATGTCCCTTACAGACTACAAAGCTATTTTTTAGATCTTTAAACACAGCAGAATTCTCACTGTGTAACTCATTTGATCCAATATCTTGGACAAGATGAATAAGGCATCAGTCTTATAGGTACAATTATGGTGGTTTTCATTCTACACAAGCAAGATGAATGAGAAATGGCATTTTTGTTTTATGAACAATTGCTTTGAAAAAACTAATGAAATTATTTCATTTAAAAGTCTGCATTCATTAAAAAGCTCTTTGAAGGTTAATATATTTCATTTTGACTGGAGCCTAATTAAGTTTTCTCATTAAAATGGGCACATGCTACTACACCCTTTGCCAAGGTATATAAGTGTCCAGTTCAGAAGATTGCATTCACAATCACAAATTCCTCGCTGCAACTCAGCTGAACTCAGAACTCCTGACAACATGTCTTACAACTGCCACTCTGGAAACTTCTCCTCCCGCTCTTTTGGAGGTTACCTGGGGTACCCAGTTTCCACTTACAATTCTTTTTATCCCAACAATGCAATTTATTCTTCAAACACCTGCCAGCTTGGTTCCTCTCTCTACAGTGGCTGCCAGGAAACCAACTGTGAGCCCACCAGCTGCCAGACGTCCTGTGCCGGAGCCAGATCCTATCAGACATCCTGCTATCGCCCAAACAATTCCATCTTCTGCAATCCCTGTCAGACAAACTACACTGTATCCCTTGGATATCAAAACACTGGCCTTGGATCCTTCCATTATGGAAATGCTGGCTTCCAATCTCTGGGTTGTGGATCCAACTCCTACAATCCGACTTCCTTTTCATCCAGGGGTTTCCAATCAACTTGCTACCAACCAACCTTTAGCTCTCGCTTTTTTGGATCAACTTACTGAATAGTCTCCATTTTTTCATGATTATTTCTGCACTCTGTGAAACTTTAATAATCAACCTGTCCAGTATCTGTGGTTGTTGACCATTGACATCACTAGGACTCACCATCATAGTCCTTCTGGAGGTATATGACTTACTGGGAACAAGCTGAACTTGGCCTTGGATCTTTCCTAATTGTGAAAATCTCTTAAATTTTAAATTTTATGCCAATTCTCAGAATCACTTCTGTTACTACCTTTCTGAACTTCTCTCATTATTTTCCTAGTATTCTTTTCACTCAAGTTTATTTTAAAGAGACATAGTATTATAAATAAACTTATTTCTCTGGCATGAATTCTGGAATTCCATTTTCTTATTTTAATTTGATATCTTATTTAATTTTCTTATTTTAATATGATGCATTTAGCGAGTGAAATTCATAACTTCACTAAATTAAATTTAGTGTAATTTGTTTTCCTTTGGTTGAAATGTCAGTTATTATATAAGATCTTACATACAACTGGCTACAAAGCTTCAGAAAGAAGAAACACAGTTTATGATGAGTTTCATCACTACTGGTAGACACCAAAAGAATTGAATTCTCTGTTGTAGAGCAAACAGAATGAGTCAGACAAATTGAAGAAAACTCCTAGAAGGCCCAAGAGATAGTAAAACAGAGTCTATAAACTAGCAATTGGTCTTGGTTATTTGAAATATAGTCTTCATGAGGTAAACTTTTTAAATGTCTTGGTTTCATATGCTTTATTGATATTTTGTTGGATTGAAAACACAAAGTTTAGAGGACAATTTAAACATATAATTTATTTCATGAATTGGTAGATTTATCTCTTCTCATAATTGCATTTGTTCATATAGTTGCTTTAGAAAATTTTGGTTTTAGTTAGACATTTATAGAAAAAGTATTGAAAAAATAGACATTATTGAAAAAATATATTGAGTTCCTATTATATACTAGGCATTTTCTGAGCAAAGGCACAAATTCTCTGCCATCAAGAAGCTCACACAAATATAATTTTTACTTACCATCATGTGGTAAATTTAATAATGGAATAAAAACATACAATTAAATGGGAACACAGGCCGTGCTCGGTGGCTCAGCCTGTAATCTCAGCACTTTGGGAGGCCGAGGCAAGTGGATTGCCTGAGCCCGCGGGTTCGAGACCCACCCAGGCATCTTGGCGAGACCTCCTCTCTACAATAAATAAAAAATTAGCTGGGTGCAGTAGCACGCACCTGTAGTTTCAGCTACTTGGAAGACTGAGGTGGGAGGATCACCTGAGTCCAGCAGGGTGAGACTGCAGTGGCCAGGAGTGTGCCACTGCACTCCAGTCTGGGCAACAGAATGAGACTCCAACTCAAAAAAAAAAGGGGGGGGGAACACAAAGAAGTTCTTCCAAAAGAGTCAGAAAAATAATATAAAACTCATTATTGAAAGCAGAAATAGTAAGCAACTACTTCATTTTAAAAAATCTTACTGATCTATTGTGTCAGTTGGAGTTCTTTGAAAAGCACCTGTCAAGTGGAATTAGACATGAAAGGGATTTTGTGGTGCAAATACCAGTAAGGGAGAATGGGGAGGTAGTTGGAGAGGTCTGGGAGCGTCATTCTACTGTGATATATATGTGACCACAGTGACAGTGATTGAAGAAAGAAATATCAGGTTAGAATAAATTTTCTCAGGGCAATTCTAAGAAAGTTTTGGCAAATCACCCATCAAAGAAATGAGCCAAGCATATCACCAATATGGGACTGCCAAGTTGACTTACTGACCAAGAAAATAAGACAGCATGACCTTGGCACAAACTTGGTGGTAGATTCTGAAACTGGCTATGGTAGCTGTCAGTCAATAATGCTCCCCGAATAAAATATACGAGAAGTGCATTTTCTTAGCTATCCTGTTAATGATATTTATTCTGATTCTAAGTAAGCCCAATTACTGATAAGCAATGGTAAAATAATAAGTGATATTATGAAATTTTTTATAAATTAAATTTAGTATAATTTATTTTCCTTTGGTTGAAATGTCAATTATTATGTAAGATCTTACATACAACTGGCTACAAAGCTTCAGAAAGAAACACTGTTTATGATGTTTCCATCACTACTGGTAGACACCAAAAGAATTGTATTCTCTGTTGTAGAGCAAACAGAATGAGTCAGACAAATTGAAAAAGCTCTTAGAAGGCCCAAGAGATAGTAAAACAGAATCTATAAACTAGCAATTGGTCTTGGTTATTTGAAATATAGTGAAAAGACAATCTATCTCTTACTATTATTTCTTGATCTATGATGATCATGAGTGAATGTGATCCCAACCTGAGAAGCTTTTCACAAAAATGTTATCAGTTTTCTCTAATTGCAATTGACAGGTCATTACCATATAAACATAATCAAAACTACTGTTCATGTGCAATAGTGGAATGATACTTGCCGAGTAAGTAGCTCACTGTTATTTTAGATTTATAAAAATATAAATGACTTTATGAATATGTGTAGACATTTTGTTGACAAGTTTAATTATTCCAGTGAGAATTCATTCTCTCTCTCAATATATAAGTGCACCGATAGGATCTCTCTCTCTTGTTTTCTCTCTCTCTCTCTCTCTCTATATATATATATATATATATATATATGTATGTGTGTATGCATGCATTTATGCATGCATTTATGCATGCATGTATGTCTCTCAAACTTCTCAGAGCAGAGGCTCTGTTTCTGTGGAGAACCTTGACAATCACACTGATATAACCTTATAAAACTAATTGAAGAACTTTTTCCAGAAAAGACAAAGTTTGACTTAGGACTTAGAGGATCATAGAACTTAGAGGATGGCAAAGTAAGATCACATGAGAGTAACATCACAGGTAAAATGTTCAAAGCATTTTTCAAGCAGGGGTGAGAATTCTGAAGTATAGATTGTCTGGAGAAAAGAGCTTGAACTTGATCTAGAAAGGTTATTTGGCCACAAATACCTTGTTAACAAATTTAGATTATGTTACATAAGAAACAGAAGATGTTGGACATTTTTAAATAGTAATTTCAGAATTTTAGCCGGTCACCAAATGTAATATACTTCTGAGAGCAGATTTTTATATGAGAAATTTTATTTGATTGTTTTAGGCATTATTTCATTTGAGATAATATTTGCAGTTTGCTTTGTTCATGTTTTACTATTTGAAATCCTTCTAGCCAGAAAGGTATTAGAAGTACTTTGTAGCTTGAGAGCTATATCCTACTTTTCCAACTTGCCTAGAAGAAACTCTTAGACAAGAATTGTATCATCTATATAATTTGTTTCCTACAGAGTTTCATTAATAAAATGTTAGCAAGTGATTTGTTGTTCTTTCAAGGAAACATAGCACCTTTGATATAAATTATTTATTAAATGTAGAAAACTGACTTTACATTTTCTATTCCTCAGAAGTGGTCCTAAACCATATCTTATTTTCCTCTAGTGTTTCCAATGTATATCTCATTTTTTAGCACATTGCTCTTGCTTACTGTATACATTCTGATAGACAGAGGAAACCGTGTGCAGATTAAACAATCCTCAGAGGGAATGAATGTTGCATTCCAGAAGAAGCAGGTATTTCTTAATGACAGTTTTAAGCATCTTGGTGTATAAAAGGATAAAATATATTTCAAAGAATGTATCACCTCTCATACCAAATTACGTTGTTAGGCTTTGATTGCTGGCTGAAAACAAGATCACAACAGAAAAAAAAAGCTTCATTGTAGACAAAAATAAAATATAATTATGAAAATTGGAATCATTAGTCTATTCACTTTTAGTTATCTTCAAAGACAGTAGTCAAACTTTTGTAGGCTTTAATTTATAACACTATACATGTTAAAACAATATATTTTTATTGTTTTTAACATGTATAGTGTTATAAATTACATGTATACATACAAAACAACACAAAGTGTTGGGTATATACACGTATATACATGCTATCTGAGTACAGGGAAGGTCATTTGTCACAGAGGAAGTCAATAGTGTATCGCAAACTCATGTCTACTTTTAAAACTTTATTTTTATTTTCCCATAGTGCCCTTATGCAAGAGGCAAAAATTAGGACATACAAAAGGACATATATCTTGATGATGGCGAACTGTCACAATCTTCTGGGTAATAAAGTATCTATTTTCCTCATTAACATCTCATAAGCATTTCAAATCAAGAGCTTATTGAATACTAATTTATCAAAGATTTTTTTTTCTAGCATAGTATTCAGTATTTAGAGATCTGTGCTACTGACAGTTAATTTATATTTTTTTTTAAATTTTTTTAAATGTGGGGTACAGTTAAGGATAGATATACAAATGGTCATCATACAGTTAAATTCAGGCCTCCCTTTGATCCCCAGTTCACCTGGTTTGAGATCAGGTACCCTTACTGATGTTATGTGCCCCCTCCCCTGGCAGTTTCAATTAATTATATTTCTACAAATTTATTTTATATAGCTCAGTAAGAGATAGAATGAATACTGAGAAAAATATTTCTAAAGGAGCTAACAGCACGCATGATAAAGTATCTAAGAATATTTATTTGAATGAGTGAGCACAAATGGAAGAATAGCTATTTGAAAGAAATAGTGTGGAGAGTTGAACAATATTGATGCAATTGAACAGTCTCTACTTACATTTCAATACTTCTATACAAAGACAAGAGTGATTCCTGCAGAAGAACTAGGCATAGAGCAGGCTTTCTTGCACAAAATACTATGCACTCTCAATAAATCCATTAGGCTACTACATTTTCATAACCACTAAAAAGAGGTTTCTACCTATTTTGATATTGACTTAAGTAATTGGATTTTATATAACTATAGAAGGAACACAAAGAACACTGGCATAAAAATTAAGAACATGAAATATTTTAATTTTGCTCTGTTATATGCCATGCTCAGAACATTCTGCATATTGAAAGAGAGAAACAAAAGTCTGTAATGATAAATTCTAAACTGTTTAAGTTCATGGAACTAGGCTTCCATGAAGCTCTGGTCAATTGATTTAAAATTCATTCAATTCTTTTAAAATCATTCTTTAAATTACAATTTTGTACAAATTATATAATGAGGAATTAGAATTTATTGTTTGTCCATTGTTCCATCAACCCTCCAAAATATGCTGTATTTCTTTCAATGGGCACACACAACTGTTTATTATTTATATGTCTTAATTATGTTATATATACAACCATTTTATTGATCAAATGTCATTAAAATGAGCTCTATTAAAAATTAAAATAAATTCCCTTTTTAAAAGTATTTTGTTACATTAATAACACTGAGTAAACAAGAAGAAGATGACAATGAAGAAAAAGAAGATAAAGAATAAGAAGAAGGAGGAAGGGAAGAGGAAGAGGATAAAAGGAAGAAGGAGAAGAAGCATTTATTGAGAGGCTAGAGTGCTTACTATTATTTGAATTAGGTTATGAAAGGGTAAAAATATCCCATCTCTCAGTTTCTCCATACATTCTTTTGGGGATTTTTGTTTTGTTTTGTTTTTAACTTTTAATTTTAAAGATGTGGGGGTACAATTCAGGGTTAGGTATACAAATGTTCATTATACAGTTACCCTTATTGATGAGGTGTGCCCCCCACCCTCCCCTGGTAGTTTCCCACTACTGATAATCCCTTTCTTATAGTATCGCAATAATTGTTCAAGGTCTGCTTGTGAGTGAGAACATGTGATACAGCAGTTCTTTGTTTCTGCGATAGATCACTCAGTATTATAGTCTCTAAGTCCATCCGAATTGTTGTGGAGTTCTTAATTTTGTCCTTTTTTATGGCTGCATAATATTCCATCGTGTATATGTACCACATTTTTTTTAAATCTAGTCCTCTTTTGAGGGACAACACAGTTGGTTCCATGTTTTTGCAATTGTGAATAATGATGCAATGAACCTGCATGTCCAGGTATCTTTTTCACAGAGTGATTTGAGTTCCTCTGGATATATTCCCAGTAGGGGGATATTGGAGTGGTATGAAAGGTCAACTTTTAGATCTTTTAGGAATCTCCAAACTGTTTTCCACAGAGGTTGTACTAGTTGACACTCCCACCAACAGTGTAGAAGAGTTCCCTTTCCCCTACTTCCTTTCCAACATTTGTTGTTTTTTGAGTTATTGATGATGGCCATCCTGACTAGAGTTAGATGGTATCTCAGTATGGTTTTTAATTTTGCATTTCTTTGATGACTAGTGAGGCTGAGCACTTTTTCATGTATCTGTTGGGAAATTTACTTAACTTTTTAATTTTCCTTTTAAATTCAGCTATCAGGAATGGTTTTTCTAGCATTTGAGCTGGTCACCTTCAATGATGTTCCTCTTAACCTCAATTTCTCCATTTTTGCAATTGGATAAAATCATCTATTTGGCAAGATTAGTCTAAGAATTGAAGAAGTCATTATATTTAAAATGTATGTCATATATTAGGAGGGAAACAAAAATGTTAGGGCATTCCCATTATTATTTCCAACTGTTTTAATTTACATGTTTCTTTTTTAATAAGCTTTAACAAAAAAATTTTTTAAGTTAATAATGTAGGGTACAATTCAGGGTTAGGTATACAAATGTTCATTATGCAGGTACCCTTGTTGATGAGGTGTGCCTCCCCTTCCCCAGGCAGAGTCCCACTACTGCCAATCCCACTTCATCAACCCTTCCTGGTAGTTTCCTGCTACTGCCAATCCTTTTCTTATAGTATTATGACAATTATTCAAGGTCCACTTATGAGGATCACTCAGTATTATAGACTCTAAGTCCATCCAAGTTGCTGTGAAGTTCATGATTTTGTTCTTTATGGCTGTGTAACTTTCCATTATTCATATGTCTGCTTTGTAAAAGTTGGTGCCCCTATGTTGGGTGCATATATATTTAGGATGGATAATTCTTGCTGATGGATTGAACCTTTTAAAATTATGTAGTGATCTTGTATCTGTTTTAATTTTTGGTAGCTTAAAGGGTGTTTTGTCTGATATTAAAATTGTGACTCCTGCTTTCTTTTTGTTCCATTCGCCTGAAATTTTGTTTCCTATCCTCTTGCTTTGAGTCTGTGAGTGTCCTTTCTGGTGAGATGAGCCTCTTGGAAACAATATATTGTTGC
Organism: Carlito syrichta; assembly: GCF_000164805.1. NCBI lineage: Eukaryota > Metazoa > Chordata > Mammalia > Primates > Tarsiidae > Carlito > Carlito syrichta. Next base: position 290,432 of record NW_007249728.1, on the reverse strand, counting down.
CTCATTATATTTTATTCATTTTGCCATTCTATGTCTTTTCAGTGGTGCATTTAGTCCATTCGCATTCAGGCTAATTATTGAAATGTGAGAGTTTATCCCTGTAATGAGGTTCTTATAGAGTTTGTTGTTGCTGTTTGTTTTCTTTCTTTTGATTTTTGGGCTGATTCATGTGTGTGTTCAGTCTTTTCCTGCATTTTTGTGAAGGGCATTGTTCTTTTTTTTCCTTTCTTCTGTGTTTAATACTTTCTTAAGTATTTCTTGTAGAGCTAGTCTGGAGGCAACATAAGTTCTTAGGAATTGAATGTCGGGAAGGATTTTCATTCTCCATCACCGATAAAGCTTAGCTTAGCTCGGTAGGTAATTCTTGGTTGAAATTGTTTATCTTTGAGAACTTTGAAGATTGGGCTGTAAGCTTGCCTCACCTGAAGTGTTTCTGTGGATAAGTCTGCTGCTATTCTAATTGGTCTTCTCCTGTAGGTAGTGACCTTTTTCTCTTGCTGCCTTTAGAGTTTTTTCTTTTATACTTACTCTGTGTAGGTAACTATGTGTCTAGGAGTCGGTCTACTCATTTGTCATCTTGCAAGGGTTCTCTGAATCTCTTATATTTGAATGGTCACATTACTGATGAGATGAGGGAAATTTTCTTGGATAATTTCATGGAATGTTTGTTCCATGATGGTCTCTGTCTCTCTTTCTGCCTTAGGAAGTCCAGTTAATCTTAGATTCAGTCTCTGGAAATAGTCAGTCATCTCTTGAAGGTTTTGCTCTGTCTTTTTAAGCTTCTGTTCTATGTTTTTGAAAGTTTGGGTTAGTTCTATATTTTGGTCCTCAAGCTCTGAGAGTCTTTCTTCTGTTTGGCTAATTCTGTTTTCCATACTTATCAGTTTGTTATTTAATTCAGTCACTGTATTCTTTATTGCTGTTACCTCAGTTTCCAGTCCTTTCATTCTTTTCTCTTGTCTCTCCTCAATTCTATTTATTTTATTAATGTCTTGATATATGGGTTTGTGGTTTGAGACCAGGCAATCAGGGGGAATCTTTATTGTTTGCATTTCAAAGTCTGTATTCTCATTGGTTGACCTCCCAGGGGTCTGTGTGAGACCCATATTCTTCTTTTGGTTTTCTTCATTTTTGAAGATTTTCCTCCCTCCTTTTTTCCCCCCTTTTCTTTAGTTCTGTTGTCCAGGGATGGGGTGGAGAGCTTTTTCTTCTGTTTGCTCAATCTCCTATTCTTTCTTATGTGTATCCTCTGGCTTTGTTCCATTCTGAAGCTGGACAGTGGGTCGGGGGGCTGTACATTTTTGCAGTTATGAGATTTAATTGAGGGGGGAGCTGTGATTCAGAACTATCTGCAGATCCCAGTATCTGCTGACAGATATGTGGGCCCCCTAGAGCCCGCTTCCCACTGCCTTTCAATCAGTCCATGCAGTGGAGATATAGGTTTGCCCCCAGAAAGCAAAATGAATGAGGTAAGATAAAGGAAAAGAATATAAAATGGAAGGAGGGGGGTGAGAGGAAGATGGAGAGATAGAAAAATAAGAGGGAAAACAGACAGATATGCCAACTAATAAATGAAAATAGACACAAAAAAGACAAACAAGATTTAAAAAAAAAACTAAAACATACACACTATCATACAAATACAGAAACTGACAAACCCCACCTACTGATGTACTCTCCTTCAAAAATACCAGTACACAAACAGAAAGTCTTTAAGAAAGCAATAAAATAGCAGAAACAAAGCAAGTATGGAAACATAATCAAAAACAGAAAGACAGAGAGAGAGAAAAAATAAAGCAAAAACAAAAATAACGAGCAAACAGGCAAAAAAAAACCCCTATTAATTTACATGTTTCAAAACATGATTTCTTTAGTGGATAGTCAATATTTACTGAATGCCACCTTGTGACAGTCATTGTTTTAATTTTGGGTTTTAAAAGGTGAAAAGACAGTTCTTACCCATAAATATCTTAAAAATAAAGTGCTACAAAGTAAGAAAATCTTCATGCATATTTATGTGTTTTAAAAAACATAGGCTCTTTCAAGCTCCAGAGGAAAATTGTTTGCAAGTATTGGAAGGTTGAAATGGACATTTTGCATAGGAATTTTCCCGTCTATGCAAATCTTCAAAACTGCACCCAAGACCAGCTTTACTTACAGAATGTCCTCACCATCCCTGACACAGCAGAGCTCACTACTATACAATCAGAACAAAGGGCACCTGTGAAGTTCCTGTGGAGAAGAAGCTTTCACATTTGTGTAATCAGGACCCGTATTGAGAAATCCTTTAATCCCCCATAGGAGCCAAACTTCCAATCACTCTAATAATTTTGATTTTATACCATCTCATCTCATTCCACCCCATTTTATTATGTTATTTCTCATTAAAAAGAAGTTCAGATCATCACCAATAAATAGATGTTGTGACCCACTAATAGTACAAGTTTCACATTTTGAAAACATTTGCTATAGAGATTGCCCTTGAGAGTTATTAAGGTGGCTAATTATATGTTCTGCTTGACCTCATCAATATATTGATGCAAATCACAATTTTTATTCCTTTATAAACCAGTTGACTCTCCCTCAGTAAGTAAAACAAAGTCTGTATTAAACCATGACTCAACCATCAAGTCTCTAGATGCCCAAAGAAGAACTCTTACATTTCTGAACACTTTTTATCAGATTAAATTGAATACCGTGGATTGAAAGATAATAAATTGAGTACAGAATCAGTCTCTACCTTAAAAGGGATAAATAAAAATTAGAATATACTGATGCAAATCTAAATTAGTTTTTTAAAAAATAACCTACCTATATATCTTCTTATATTAGTGACCCAAAAAGGATATTAACCAAATGAATAGTCAGAGGTTTGAATATTTTCAAGCAATAATCTTTGCAAGCTTAATTTTCATATAGTATTTTACAGTTTAGATGGTATATTAATGTACACCTATTAGCTTATGAATGCTATCTATTATGAATATATTTACTATTTTTAAAAGATATTAAATTATAACACTCTTGCAATGGAAAATTGATAATTTGCTAATATTTAGAAGTCAAAAATTTCCCTCCAAGTTCCAAGGCATTAATTTAAAATTTCCTTAAAAATAGCTGTCAATCCCAGATGCCTACAAATCAGTAGAGTAGAAAGGTGACTAGTTTCTCCATAAAGTGAGATGTCACAAAATGGATCATAATTCAAAGACGGGAACCCAGTGGATTCTCTGTTCAGAGGATGGAATTCATTGCTGCTGGAATCCCAAAATCTGGCATAGTGCACCTGGCCAGAATAGGAAAGGGAAAAAAATCTTAGCTGGAAATACAAGGACTGAACACAGCACTGGTAGACAGTGGGCTTGCAAAATGAGTGATGGCAGTAATTGTGGAATTGAGAATTACCTTGAGTGGTATTGGAAAAAGTATTGAGGAAGTGGCTTGAAGGAGAAGACTGATAGAAGCTTATGCTAAGGAAGTCCCAAGACTCAGGTGAAGTTTCCAGAATAACAGCCATCAGACCAGATAGTTGAAAATATGATTTTGGTGAAGTCTTCTTTAGGTAGTGGTCTGGAAAACAAGGTATCACCTTATATTATTATCTTTTATGTCTTATTAGTGGGTGTATATCTACACTATCATTTCAAGAATCTATTACATTAATGAAATTATTGGCAGAAATATGTCACATACATTATTTAGTTGAATGTTCTGTGGTAAGGGAGACTCACTTATATGTTAAAAACTTATAAAATGATTTATTCTTATAAAATATTTTTATCTTATTAAAGAAATTATTAAACACAACTCTAGCCATTAATTCTCAAAATATTGAATTAAAATATATGCCAGGACTAAGCATCTAGTCCAACCAAAGTCAACTGCATGCCTAAAATTAGACCTCCAGAAATACTCTAATAATATGATTTTTATCACTATAATTTAAACTAATTGCCACCTGTGTTTCTAGAAAACTTTTAAAAAATATCACATGAATTGAAAGGTATTGTGGGAAACCAAAGAATTCAAAATTCACACAACTTGCCATTATGAGACTTAGTATCACATTAAGAAATTAATAGCTAAGCACATAGAACAATAGAGCAATGAATCAGAAGGACTTCTATAGTCAATGAGTTCGAACATTTTGAGCAATTCTCATGTGTTAGGCACATAATGGGTAGTGACCCAAAAAAAAAAAAAAAAAAGATTTCTGAGAAATCAGTGGCATCACCAGGTCTAATCACTAGATCAATAATAATTTAAGGTGTCCATGCCTGTCGATGCCAAAGTTGGTTTTAGTACACAGAGCTGCTGACTCTGATAACAGGTTTGTCCTGGCCAAAGTCATGTTCTTCTATCCCTGGCTTCTTAGCTTTATTGTTTCATGCTAACTTTCCCTTTGACTTCAATAAATTTTAAAACCAAAATGAGCTCTTGTAAAAATTAATAGCATCATACCTCATGTGAAAAGTCTAGGAAGTTCTCACTCTCTCACCATACAAATATATAGTCCAGCCCCACAAATTACACAGATAATCCAAGTAAAAACATACAAAAGAACACATGATTCATGTGGGTCTGCTCTGTTCACTGCTACATACTCAGTGTCTTTAGAGAGTATGGTTCAAGTCTGAGTTCCCAAAGTGTTTCCTGAATGCATAAGGAAATGAATGTTTTGATAAATGAAGATTTGGACCTCTTCAGAAAGTTTCTTAATCCATGTTTACATCATGAGAGGATTGTGCCAGGCACTGTGCTAAATGCATGTAGTATCTAATTAACTCAACATAGTAAGCTAATCACGTAAGTAATAATAGAATGCTCTTTTTTTAAAAAACACATTTTTTTTAATTTTTAAATTGTAGGGTACAGTTAAGGATTAGGTATACAAATATGCATCATTCAGGCATCCTTGTTGATAAGGGGTGTCCCCCTGTCCACAGACAGGTATTGACTACCATTAATCCCAGCACCATTGCCCTCCCTGTTCCCCCCATAGATTCCCACTGCTGTCGATCCTTTTCTTATAGTATTACGATAGATGTTCAAGGTCCACTTATGAGTGAGAACATGTGATACTCAGATCTTTGTTGCTGTGAATAATCACTCAGTATTATAGACTCTAGTTCCATCCAGGTTGCTGTGAAATTCATGATTTTGTTCTTTTCTATGACTGCATAGTATTCTATCATGTATATGTACCACATTTTAAAAATCTAGTCCTCTTTTGATGGACAGCGTGGTTGGTTCCAGGTTCTTGCTCTTGTGAGCAATGCTGCGATAAACATACATGTACAGGTATCTTTTTCATAGTGATTTGAGTTCTTCAGAGTATATTCCCAGTAGGGAGATGGTGGGGTCATATGGGAGGTTGATATTTAGAGCTTTTAGGAATTGCCACACTGATTTCCACAGAGGCTGCACTAGTTTACATTCCCACCAACAGTGTAGAAGTGTTCCCTTTTCACCACATCCTCTCCAGCATCTGCTATTTTTTGAGTTATTGATAATGGCCATTCTGACTGGAGCTAGGTGGTATCTCAGTGTAGTTTTAATTTGCATCTCCTTGATGATTAGTGAGGTTGAACATTTCTTCATGTGTCTTTTGGCCACTCGTATGTCTTCTTCTGTGAAGTGTCTGTTCATATCTTTTGCCCACTTTGTAATGGGGTTGCTTGTTTTTTTCTTTTTCAGCACGTTTGAGTTCTTTGTAGATCCAAGATATTAGGCTTTTGTCAGACATGGAGGTGGCAAATACTTTTTCCCAGAGTGTGGGCTACCATCCTGTGCTCTTAATGGTTTCTTTGGCTTTCCAGAAGCTTGTCAGTTTAATGAGGTCCCACTTGTCTATCTTACCTCTTATGGCCCATGAGTTTTGGGTTTTGTTCAGGAATTGGATGCCAGTTCCAATTTCTATAAGGGTGTGTCCTGCATTTTCTAAGGTTCTTATGCTTTGAAGTTTTACATTTAGGTCTCTGATCCATTTAGAGTTAATTTTTGTGTATGGGGATGGATAGGGGTCTTGTTTGAGTCTTCTGCATATGGTCAGCCAGTTTTACCAGCATCATTTACTGAATAGGTTCTCCTCTCCCCAGTGGTAGGTAGGTGATGGAGGCTTTGTCGAAGATGAGTTGGTTGAGAAATTGAGGTTTTGCTTCTGGAATCTCAATTCTATTCCATAGGTCTATATGCCTGTTCCTATACAAATGTCAAGCTGTTTTGATTATTGTAGATTTATAGTAAAGTTTGAAGTCTGGTAATGTGATACCACCTGCTTTGTTTTTTTGGTTATTTTTTTGCTGAGGATTGTTCTGGCTATTCTTGGTCATTTGTGTTTCCATATGAATTCCTGGATTGTTTTCTCTAGCTCTGAGAAGAATGTTGCTGGTAATTTGATGGGTATTGCATTAAATCTGTAGATTGTCTTAGGTAAGGTGGTCATCTTCACAAAGTTGATTCTTCCAATCCATGAGCATGGGATATTTTTCCACTTGTTTGTGTCGTCTTTGATTTCTTTGAGCAATGTTTTGTAGTTTTCATTGTAAAGGTCTTTCAAGTCCCTGGTTAGGAAGATGCCAAGGTACTTCATTTTTTGTGTGGCTATTGTGAATGGAATTGTGCTTTTTATTTGGGTTTCTGTTTGTTATCAGTGTAAAGAAATGCGATTGTCTTTTGCATGTTTATTTTATACCCTGAGACTTTGCCAAAGTCCTTTATCAGTGCAAGGAGACTTTTGACAGATTCTCTTGGGTTTTCAAGGTACGTGATCATGTCATCTGCAAAGAGAGATAAAGTGACTTCCTCTTATCCAATTTGGATACCCCTGATCGCCTTCTCTTTTCTGACTGCTGTAGCCAGGACTTCCAATATTATATTGAACAGGAGGGGAGAGAGTGGACATCCTTGTCTTGTTCCATTTTTCAGGGGAAATTGTTCCAATTTTTGTCTGTTTAGGAGAATGCTAGCTGTAGGTTTCTCATAGTTGGCTTTTACTATTTTGAGGTATATTCCATGTATGCCTAGCTGTTGAAGGGTTTTTATCAAGAATGGGTGCTGGATTTTATCAAAAGTTTTTCTGCATCTAATGATATAAGAAGTGGTTTTTGTTCTGACGTCTGTTGATGTATTTAATTACATTTATTGTCTTGCGAATGTTGAACCTTGCGTGTCCCAGGGATGAAGCCTGCTTGGTCATGATGGATGATTTTTGAGATGTGCTGTTGAATCCTATTTGCTAGGATCTTGTTGAGAATTTTAGCATCCATGTTCATCAAATATATTGGCCTGTAGTTCTCTTTCTTTGTTGGGTCTTTATCTGGCTTGGGTATCAATGTGATGTTAGCTTTTTAAAATGATTTGAGGAGAGTTCCATCTTTCTCAATCACCTGGAATACTTTCAGTAGGATTGGTATCAGCTCCTCCTTGAATGTCTTATAGAATTCTGCTGGAAAGCCATCTGATCCAGGGCTTTTGTTTGTAGGTAGTTTTCTTATTACATAATCAATTTCCTTGATTATTATTGGTCTATTTAGGGTCTCGATTTCTTCTTGTTTCAACCTAGGTAGGTTGTGCAATGTCAGAAAGTCCTTCATTTCCTTAAGGTTTTCAAGTTTGTTTCCATACAGGTGTACATAGTAGTCTCTAATGATCTTTTATATTTCTTCAGGGTCAGATGTGACTTCATCTTTTGTGTTTCTAATTGTGTTTATTTGGGCTTTTTCTCTTTTTCTTGGTCAGTCTAGCTATGGGACCATCGATCTTGTTTATCCTTTCAAAGAACCAGCTTTTTATTTCATTGATTTTTTTGTATTAACTTTTTGTCTTCTAGATCCCAGATTTGGGCCTTTATTTTGGTGATCTGGATTCTTCTGCTGAAGTTAGGACTATGGTGGTCTTGCTTTTCCAGCTTTCTTAGGTGACTTGTTAGGATGTTAATTTGTGATTCTTCCATTTTCTTCATGTGCGTCTGTAGAGATATGAATTCCCCTCTTACTACAGCGTTCATGGCATCCCAGAGATTTTGGTAAGATGTTTCTTCATTTTCATTTGTTTCCAGGTATCTTTTAGTCTCTGTTTTGATTTCATCATTGACCCAGGAGTTGTTTAGCATCATGCTGTTTAGTGTCCATGTCTTTGTGGGTTTTGGGAGAATCTTGTGGGTATTGATGTTTATTTTTATTCCACTGTGGCCCGAGAAGATGAATGGCAAAAATTTGATGTTTTTAAATTTGCTTATGCTTGATTTATGGCCAAGTATGTAGTCGATCTTAGAGTATGTTCCATATGGTGATGAGTAGAATGTATATTCTGTGGTCTTTGGATGGAGGGTTCTGTAGGTATCAGTTAAGACCATTTGGTCAAGAGTCACATTGAGGTTTTGGATCTCATTGCTGATTTTTTGTCCTGATGATGTCTCTTGGCTTGTGAGTGGGGTATAGATAGTGTTGGAGTTGATATCTTTTTTTAGTTTACCTAGAAGCTGCTTTATGAAAGTTGGTTCTCCGATGTTGGGTGCATATATGTTTTGGATGGATATTTCTAGTTGATGGATTGAACCTTTTATCATTATGTAGTGGCCTTCTGTATCTTTTTTAATTTTTGATAGCTTAAAGGGTATTTTGTCTGAGATTAAGATCATGACTCCTCCTTTCTTTTGTGTTCCATTCGCCTGAAAATTTGTTTCTCATCCTCTTACTTTGAGTCTGTGAGTTTCCTTTCTAGTGAGGTGAGTCTCTTGAAGGCAATAAATTGTTTCCTGGTGATATTATATCCATTTTGCCATTCTATGTCTTTTCAGTGGTGCATTTAGTCCATTCACATTCAAGCTAATTATTGAAATGTGAAAGTTGATCCCTATCATAATGTTCTTACAGTTGTTGTTGTTCTTCCTGTTTGTGTGTTGTCTTTCTTTTGGTTTTGGAGTTGGTTCATGTGTGTTTTTAATCTTTTGCCTGTACTCTTGTGAAGAACACTGTTGTTATTTTTTCCTTTTCTTCTGTGTTCAATAGTTTCTTAAGTGTTTCTTGTAGAGGTGGTCTGATAGGTAGGTCTGGCAGTGTAGGTTCTTAGAGATTGGATATCTGGGAAAGATTTCAATTCTCCCTTACTGATGAAGCTTAACTTGGCTGGGTAGGTTATTCTCAGATGAAATTGTTTACCTTTTAGAACTTTGAGGATAGGGCTCCAAGCTCTCCTAGCCTGGAGGGTTTCTGTAGATAAATCTGCTACTATTCTAATTGGTAGGTTGTCTGAACTTTCTCTCTTGCAGACTTTAGGATTTTTTCTTTTATACCTACTTTGTCTAGGCAAATTATTATGTGTCTGGGAGTTGGTCTTCTCATTTGTTGTCTTGCAGGGGTTCTCTGAATCTCTTGTGTTTGAATTTTTGCATCACTGATGAGATGAGGGAAGTTTTCTTGAATGATTTCATGAACTGTTTGTTCCAGTGTGACCTCTGTTTCTCTCTCTGCCTCAGGAAGGCCAATTACTCTTAGGTTCAGTCTCTTGAAGTGATCATTCATCTCTTGAAGGCTTTCTTCTGTCTTTTTAAGCTTCTTTTCTATGTTTTTGACAGTTTGGGTTAGTTCTGTGTTTTGGTCTTCGAGCTCTGAGATTCTTTCTTCTGTTTGGCTATTCTGCTTTCCATGCTTATTAGTTTGCTATTTATTTCCATCACAGTATTCTTTACTGCTGTTATTTCTGTCATCAGCTCCTTCCTATGTTCCTCTTGTCTCTCCTCAATTTTTTTAATTCTCTCTATTAATGCCTGATGTCTGGGTTTGTTGTATGTGACCAGTCATTCTGGGAGCTCCTCATTGTTTGTGTTCTTTTTATTTTTGAGTTGGAGTCTCACTCTGTCGCCCAGACTGGAGTGCAGTGGCCGCTCCCGGCCACCGCAGCCTCGACCTGCTGGGCTCCGGTGATCCTTCCACCTCAGCCTTCCAAGTAGCCGGAATTACAGGCATGCGCTACGCCACCTGGCTGATTTTTTGACTTATTGTAGAGATGAGGTCTTGCTGCCCAGGCGGGTCTCGAACCCCGTGGGTTCAGGCAATCCACTCACCTCAGCCTCCCAAAGACGTGAGATTACAGGCTGAGCCACCGAGCCCAGCTGTTTGTGTTCTGAAGTCTGTTTTTTCAGTTTCGGACCTCCTAGGGGTCTGTGTGAGACCTATATTCTTCTTTTGGTTTTTCTTCATTTGTGCAGATTTTTCCTCCCTACTTTTTCCTTCCCTCCACTTCCCCGTCTTCTTTAATTCTGTTATTCAGCGGTGGTGGTATTGCTTTTACTTCTGTTTGTTCAATCTCTTATTCTTCTTTGTGTATATCCTCTTGCTTTGTTCAATTCTGGAGTTGGACTGTAGGTTGGGGGTGGTCCTTTTTGGAGTTTTGAGATTTACTTAAGCATGGACCTGTAATTCAAAATCTATCTGTAGATCTTGGTATCTGCTGACAGGTGTATGGATAATCTGAAACCCACTTCCCACTGCCTTGGAATCTGTCCATGCAGTGGGGGTTGTAGGTTTACTCCCTGAAATAAAATGAGGTTAACTGAGGGAAGAGAATGGAGTAGACAGTGGGGGGAAGAGGGGGTGGAGGGAGAGAGGAGTAAGGGGGAAAACAGACAAGTGTACCAACAAATGGAGAGACAGACAAAAACTGAAACCGATAAAGATAATAAACCATGGCTATAAACTAACCAACTCCCATACAAAAAACTAAAACATATAATGATGCTAACTTACAAGTTAACCAACCTCCTTATTGGTATGCTATTCCTCTATACAAAGATAGGGTTTACAGAGAAAAGAAAAGAAAAGAAAAGAAAAGAAAAGAAAAGAAAAGAAAAGAAAAGAAAAGAAAAGAAAAAGGAACAAAAAAAGGAATAGAATCAAGTCAGTAAATTAACAGAACCAATCAAGCACACTCTGAGACTTTTCATTTAAGTCCAATGTCCTTTCAGCTCTGATTTCTAGCTGTCTTTTCAGGCTGGTAAATTTGTTTACAGTTAGGGTCAGTTGCCCCTGGCCTGCTATGAAGGGCAGTTCAGATCACCACTCAGTTCACCACTTCCCAGTTCACCACTCAGATCTGTCCTGTGTCTATTTATCAAGCTTCTGTTTTTCCCATTTCCTTATTGTAACCTTGAATTGCCAGCAAGTAGTGCTATCTCACTGCTTCAGATGATCTTTATCACAGCTGCTCGCCCCAGATGGGAGGGAGTTGGCAATGGGATGTGCTGCCTCACAGTACACAGGAGGAGACCCACAGCCTGGCAGGATGTGACGGTGGCAGTAGTGGTGGCAGCAATCTCAGTAGATCTTGTTTGCAGGAGCTTCACCGTCTGAAGTCATGGGTCGCCTCAGGCATGGGCGGTGCAATGGCCACCGCAGTGGCGGCAGCGGCAGCAGTGGCATCTACGACTGCAGTGGCCACACAGACCGCTGTAATGTTTCAGCAGTGGCAACAACTGAGCTCCGTGTGAACAGCAGGCTGCTGACGATGGGAACTGCAACTCCTGGGGAGAGAGCTAGTGTCTTTTTGTGTTCTCTTTCGTGGAGGGTCTCATAGACCAAGCTGCCCCATCGCCATCTTGCCGGAAGTCAGAATGATCATCTTATAATAACCAGACTTATCTTATTGAAGCTATTTGCCCAAGATCAGAGAAAAAAATTAAGATTTGAATTCAGGCCCACCTAACACCCACGGGCCATTATATTCACTACTTTAAATTCATATTTTCTTTATGTAGATTCAGGTAGAATGTATTGTTTTGTTTTGTTTTTAATAGTACTAAACGACAGACTTGTCTCTTAAAACCTGTTTTGCAATATTTGGGTCTTATTTCATCCACTAAATTTCAGTCCCTTTAAAAAAAGGATCATGCTTTATTTTGACTTCATTTTCTCCATAACATCCAGCATGATGCTTTATGTTTAGTAAGACTCTAGTGATTGTTTAAATCAATCAGTCAGTCAAGAAAAACAAAAGCAGCAATGGTTGAAAATTCAAAATACAGATACAAGAAATAACAAATTATCATTGCAGGTATAACTGTATGCTCAGTAATGTACAATCTCATTTGGAATTGGTTTTATGTAAACAGCTAGGTGAGGGACTGCAGTATATACAAATACTCTGTAAGAATCCACCATATTCAGAAATTCCTAAAACAAAATCAAGTAAAGAATACAGAACTTGCATTATATTTTTCAAAACTTTCCATTTGTATTATTCCTGGAACTGATTTTTTTTTTTTTATTTTTTATTTTTTTTTTTTTAGAGAATGACTCTAATTTTAATCAATACATTTAGAAGTCAATTTCCATGTCACTGGACCTTTTCCCGGCATTCTTGATGTTACTAAATCTCTGCATAATTGCCCAAAGCCATAGATATAGCCAGAATATCCTACCTTTTGTTTAAAAATAATTTGAGAGAAACAGTCATTAATGTTAAAAAAAAAAATCAATAAGCATCACAATAAAACCTACCAATTTGTGACAAAGAATAGTATAAAACTGAATGCAGCTGGGTGCGGTGGCTCACGTCTATAATCCTAGCACATCAGGAGGAGAAGGTGAGAGGATTGCCTGAGCCTACAGGTTCAAGACCATCCTGGGTGACTTGGCAAGACCTCATCTCTACAATAAATCAAGAAAAATTAGCCGGGCATGGTGGCACATACCTGTAGATCCAGCTACTTGGAAGACTGAGGTGGAAGGATCACCTGAACCCAGCAGGTTAAGGATGCAGTGGTTGTAAGTGTGCCACTGCACTCCAGTCTGGGTGACAGAGTGGGGACTCCAACTCAAACAAAACAAATCAAAATAAAACAAAACAAAAAACTGAATGCATGCATGTCATGGGAACAGAGAAGGAATGAAAAAAACTACTAAAAATTTCTTGCTGCAGTCACTTTCCCTGTCTCCATTCTAGTTATCAATTTGTCCCCATTTTTATCCTCCATGACTCTTCCAGAATTCTACAAAAAGCACTCTGAGTTTGATATCTTCTTTTCTTCATGATCCATTCATTTTCTGTTGGTCATCATTACTTCTATTCTATTCTACCAAAGAGCTTGGTCAGAGGGCCACAAAGGCATCCTAATGAGCAAACTTAACATTTTTTTCTCATTCCTGAGTTTACCTCCCCTCTGTAAACTGTGTGCTATTGGACTATTTATCTCCCCTCTCCTTGAAACTCTCTTTTCCCTTGAACTTGTTGGAAACTATTTATCTGACAAAGCATCAGCCTGGATCTACTCCATCTGTCTCAACACAGGTTCTCTGTTTCTATTTCTTTCTATTCAGTCCTCAAATGTAGGCATCCTTCAAGATGGGAAACCATGTTCCTTTTTATTTAAGTTCCATATTCCCTTGCAGGATGATTGAGTCTACTTTCATATTTTTTTACTATTAATTTGGCAAACAACTGAAACATTTGCATTTGAGGCCAGACACTGTGGCTCACACCTGTAATTCCAGCACTTTGGGATACCGAGGTGGGAGAATTGTCTGAGTATGGGAGTTTAAGACCAGTCAGGACAACATAGAGAGACCACATCTCTACAAAAAATAAGAAAATAAGCTGGGCATGGTGGCGTGCATCTGTAGTTTCAGCTACTTGGGAGACTGAGGCTGAAGAGCTGTGATTCTGCCACTGCACTCCAGCTTGGGCAACAAAAGACCTGCCCAAAAAAATAAATTGCATTTGAAATCTTAACTATCTTTCTAAGAAAAATTCTGTTAGCTAATTCCTGGGCATATATTGCCGTGTTTCTTATTTCACTATTGATATTTCAAATATAGCTTGTTAAAATTTGAACATATGGCTGAATCTCTTTATTGGAATTAATACAAATCATTATATCAGTTACTCTCAGTCAAAATTATAGTATTGGTCTGATATTTATTGTTTCCTTAATCTTCACAGCTAACTCAACTGGTCTGCACTACTTATACAATGTTCCACACAGCTACTATATCTTTCTATGTCTTTTGTGGTGTCTTATGTAGGTCTGTGTGATCTTTTGCTAGTCAATATTGCAGTAATCTCCCTGTTTCTAATTTATTTTCACATCAGATTAGTTTCTGCATTGAATCAAAAATAGAGTAAAAAATGATTCTTAAGATATCATTTGAAATATGACAAACTGAGTCCTTATGCGTTGTATGATTTTATGAGTTGCCTTCTTAAACAGTTCAGATAGCACCATTCTTCCTATTAAAGACATTCAGTGGTTTGCCAGTAATAAAAATAATAGTAATTATTTATTGAAAACTTAGTATTTGTTATGACACATGATACATATTTTTCTTCAGAAGCTAAAAATTGTGGGCCAAGCTAGATTTGCATTTATTCATCATTCATTCATTTCAAGTAATTATTGAGTACCTCTGTGCATCAATGAGTGTTCTGTAGTTCTTTTGCTTGTTTTATTTTGTTTTTTGAGTTAATGTCTCAATCTCTCGCCCAGACTGGACTGCAGTGATGCAATCACAGCTCACCACAGCCTCAAACTCCTGGGCAACAGATCCTTCAGCCTCAGCCTCCCAACTAGCTAGGATTTCAGGAGTAAGCCTCTGTAATAGGTTGTTCTGTGTTTTCTTTAACTGACGTATATTGATTTTCCATGTATTTTTTAAAATTTTGAACAGGTTTTCAACATTTTAAAATAGAGAGACTAAGATATCTTGCTTCTTTCATTTTTTTAAATATTATAAGGCATAGCCTGACTCCTTCAGGACAACAATCTACTAAATCTTTAGAGTTTCCTTTTGCCCTGGGAGATTGTCTCCAGCTTTCTGCAGTTCAGCACTCTCTTGCAAACTGAACGCTAACGTCATTAGAATTTTTCAATGTGCTTGCACAGTTTTCTATCTTAAAGTTTAGAAAGTAGCACCATAATTTTTGAGCCCTGGTCTCCGTCAAAAGTGAAAAACATTACTGAGTAGGCTCTGTTTTAAAAATATATGAATGAGAGACTACTTCTTAGTGAATGAAGACTATTTCTCCATGTTGGATACACTAATCAAGTGTGTCTGTGTGGAAAAAAAAATCAACTTAAAGTACCATTTGAAATATGACAAACTTAGTCCTTGAGTATGGATCTCTTTTACTCATTTATATAAAGTCCCTGGCTCTTCCTTTTGTTTAAATATGTGGTCTGAGATTTGTGTGATATATCTTACTGAATTTTCACAAGTCTTTATGCTAGGTCCCAGTGATCAGATAAAGCAAATAACATGTCCAAGGACACACAGCTATTAATTTTTGAAGCAAGGACTCAAGCTTAGCTCTGTCTGAATACCAAACCCAGTAGAGTTATTTCATGTGATAATCAGTGCTTTGGTTCCAAGCTATTTTGTTGATTCATTTCTTACTGCACCCCAAATTGTTCACCAATTGACCCTTATATTGAGTTTTTATATACTTTTGCTTTTGTTTGTGCCACTGCTTTCTTTTTAAGATGCTTGACTCTATACAAGCCTCCTCCTTCATTCTCTCAGAAGTGATTCTCTGCACTACAAGAGTGGTACTTAGATTACAACAACCATTTCTCTCCTTATATCATGGGCCTTCATTTATGTTTATTTCCTACCATTTGAGCATGAACTTCATTAATTCAGGAAGTCTACTTGCAGTAGATTTTGCTTTTAATGTAGTATAGCATCTAGTCCATTTTTGAAAATTGCATACTATGTACTCCAGTAACAGTTATTGCATTCTCCTTAATATAATTAGAGAGGATTGTCTGGATATCAATGCTTTAAATAAATATTTTTATAGTATTGTTCTCCTTTCTAACTTTATGGCAATTAATACATATAGATTGCCTGAGCCCGCGGGTTCAAGACCCGCCTGGGCCACTTGACGAGACTTCATCTCTACAATAAGTCAAAAATTAGCCAGGCGTGGTAGCGCATGTCTGTAGTTCCAGCTACTTGGGAGGCTGAGGCAGAACGATTGCCTGAGCCCGAAGGATTGCCTGAGCCCAGCAGATCAAGGCTGCAGTGGCCGGG
>NW_007249728.1:239057-274384 GCF_000164805.1 Carlito syrichta | reverse complement strand
AAAAAAAAAAAATATATATATATATATATATATACACACACACACATATAGAAATACCTGTTATATGGCATAATTATTTTACTTGTAAACCTCTACTTCATTAATAAACAATAGATGACATTCTGATAGGATTAGGCATGGACATTACATTTGGGATACATGCTTAGCTTATAACAGGTGTTTAATGAAATGTGATTGTTGTGTCAGTAAATCAATATTGAAATGTACAGGTAAGCATTACTAGTTTAACATCAATGTTGGGATCAAAAAGTATTTGTACCTTTTTGCCATTCTTTCATCTTTTCTTAAAAAATAGGAATATGGTATACTCAAGCTGATGACTTTCTGAGATGTTCTGCAATTGGCTTTTCCTTGTGAAAACAATGTTGCTAAGCAACACTTGTGCGTTAGTATATTTCTTCTAAAACTATCTATAATGAGAACAATCCAGGATTTTTCACTTGTTATCATCAGAGTCTCTTGAGAAATAAACCATAACATAGTCACTAAGTTTTGCTTTGTAGTTTACATGGAATTTAATGGAAGATGAGTATTTCATTGACGCCTCCCATCCCAAATACACAGGTGATTTCTATTAGGGACAATTCCAGAGAGCAAATTGAGTATGATTAATGCCACACCTCAGACATTACATCAGTTGCTGGTCTTCATTATGTTGCCTAACTAATCTACACGAGGTACCTGCTGTGGCTCTGCAAAGTTCATAGAAAATCATGTTTGCTATAGAGATACAAAATTCCTTTCCTTTAAGCTAAAGTGTCAAAAATCAACTGACTGACAAATCTCTCTCTAGAATATTGGTGTGCACTAAAGCTCTGAGATGTTTTCTCAAAGAGAGAATGTTTTTATATTAAGTTTTTACATTTGTAACATTGCCTTTTCTTTTTGTCGGCTAAGACATACAGGCTGCCATGGTATGTTCTATATAACAGGCGTTATATTGCAGTAGTTTTAAAAATTCAATACTCAGCCGGGCTCGGTGGCTCAGCCTGTAATCCCGTGCCTTTTGGAGGCTGAGGTGAGTGAATTGCCTGAGCCCGCGGGTTCGAGACCCGCCTGGGCAGCGAGACCTCATCTCTACAATAAATCAAAAAATCAGCCGGGCATGGTAGCGCATGCCTGTAATTCCGGCTACTTGGAAGGCTGAGGCGGAAGGATCGCCGGAGCCCAGCAGGTCGAGGCTGCGGTGACCGGGAGCGGCCACTGCATTCCAGTCTGGGTGACAGAGTGAGACTCCAACTCAAAAAAAAAAAAAAAAAAAAAAATTCAATACTCCTTAATCACTAAAAAGAAATAATTTTTGCTAATAAATTTTTTTGAGCTATTAAACAGTATTTTAGGACTCTTTTCTATGTGCCTTCATTATTTTTGATCTGTCATTGATTGTAATGGGAATTGCTCTTAGTAAGGTCTAAAAGATCTTTAGAAACTAGTAGTGAAGTACAACCACGTAATGCGTGTAAGACTTGGAAAACTAGGTCATGCTCATTTAATTATCAGCAGTTTCTACCGCAACAGAAATGTCAATCTTCAAAGAGTATAGGCTTAGAAAAAGTGAATGGAAAGTTTGGAGAGTTTTACTCCAATCATAAAATTACTCTTAGTTGACCTATAAATAATACTTAAGTTAGAAATTCCCAGCCGACTTCAAGTTTTTGGGTGTCAGAATAATATGAAAGGCCAGGAGCAGTCTTGAAAAATATCCATGGATCAACAGAGTGATGAGGAAAAGAGGGAGTGAATGGAGGGTTTCAGAAAATGATTTGAAAAATTTCAGCACTATAAGAGTAAACCATTGTAATACGCCCCCTTGTGTACAGAAGGAATCACTGCAGCCTTATTAGTTGGGTCAACAAAAAGAAAATGGTACAGAAATGTCTAAATACATGTCTGTATCAGGAATTTCTAGAAGCTCGTAAATTGCGAATTGTGAGAAAATTATACAGATTCTTTCCACAATCATAATTTTTGGCCTTAAAGTGTTGTCTTCTTTATAAATCTGTTTAATAAACATTTTATTTATGTATGTTACATCTGCTGCTCAGATCATTTGCCCTCTAGTAAAGCCGAACCATTTTTAGCACAGAGTGGGTAGACTTTACCAGACAGTATTGCAAATTAGGAAAACGTTCTGTGAAGGGGAAGCTGATTTTTCTCTTTCAGAGTTTGCCCTCTTTTTGAATTATCTTTTAAAATTTTCTCCTTCCAAACACCTGGCTATCTCCTATGAATGGAGATTCTTCCTGAAAGCATTGTTGCATTATTGCAAAGCTGATCTTCCTTAGAAGTTCACAGTTAAGATTTGAGGCATTCTATATCCCATGATGAAAGAGAGAAGGGTTACAGGAAGATGAGAGAAGATAAGAGTGCTTGCTTACTTGAGTGCTCTCCCTTTACCATATTCCATTAGAGGGTGTTTCATTATTATAATCTGAAGCTTATGAATTTTTCTCCATTAAAGTGACTTCTTTATCCATTATCTACATAGACTTATGGTTCTTGATTAACAGTCATACAAAAAGTACTATTGCTATCTACCCACCTAAAATTAGATGTATTTTTTAAATATATGCTATAGAGACATATTCGTTATTGGCTTACACTATAGTTGCCTTGATTTTCCAAGGTATATTCGAGTAAAAACTGGTAATCTTAATCAAGATCCTTAGTTTATTCTAGCTTCTAGAATTCTGTTGAGTTTTACCAACTTATGCGCAACCAGTGAATTATGCTAATTAACCAGTGAGGACTACAAAGTTAAGCTCTCTAGGCACACAGTTTATCCAAAATATCACTCCTGATTCCTGCTTTCTGACACCAGCAGGATATAGTAAAAAGAATAAACATTGATTTTGAATTAAAAGATTTGAATCCTAACTTTACTACCCTAGTTGTGAGGTCTTTGACAACTCACTAAATCTCGCTGATTCTATTTTTCTAATCTTACATTGGAATAATAATATTTTCAGAGTTTATGTGAGAAATTCAAAGCATCTGGCTTAAATTATGCAATGGATAGCTACGCTGATTTGGTATATAATATTTTTATTATTATACTTGTTTCTTCTAAGCTTCTTAGTATCCTTAATGCCAGTCAATCTCATTTCTCCTCTCTACAACTATTCATTTCTTCATATTAATTTTATTTTATAGGTTCAATAATTTATAAAGGCACTGATAAACTTTCAGGACCTTTTGTTCAACATAAAAAATAGAAAATCAGGGAACAATTGCATTGAATGAGAACTAACCATTATATACAATTTTACTTAGTTCTAGAAATTTATAAATATTTATAAGTCCTAATCATGAAACTTTGCAGTTTGATAAGAACTTTGCTTGTATGAACAGGAGTTTATTAAACTTACCAGAAGCAGGTTTTTAGACACTAGATGTAAGGTGAATGTTGTGATTAATTCCCAGTGAGCAATCAGGTGAATATGAGAAACTAGCGAACATCTTCCAACTACGTTATTGTTTCCTAATCTTTTTATAACAAGAGTGAAAGCAATTTAGAAAAATATTTCTTCTGTTTCCTCTGCATTTCTCATTTTGATTTCTAAAGACTCAATTCTCTTCCTTTGGAGATTCAAAAATGCATAAGTGATATGTGTGAAATTATATCTTCAAAATTTCAGTGAAACTAGCTGATGAACACAAGCTGAAACAATCAACTTTAATGCTTACCAACTCATATACAAAATATTTTTTAATTTTTTTCTGGTTTTAGGTTAGATTCTCAAAAACGTTTCAGGCACATTATCCCCATTCAGCATCATACATAACCCTCTTGATATTGACACAGAAGAATATGAACAAAAATCTGTTAAATGACCTTTAGGGGTAGTCTTCACAAACAAGGAAGGAAGTTGAAAGTCAAATAAAAGTATACATATGCACTTGTTCAAATGCCAACACTATTGTTAATATTTACCAAAGAAGAGGTCTTTTCTGATACCTGTAGTTTCTGTCCAAGTTGTCAAAGAATAATTTGTTGATTGTGTATATTTTATTATCTCCTTTTAATTTAAAAATGTACCATTACTATAGGAAGAATTCAGAGAGGTAAACATGCTGGAAAGGAATTTTTGTTTGTTTGAGTAAATAAAGTGTTTTATGAGAAGTTTAGAGGAAAGAATGGCAAATGTGGATAAAAGAGATAAAATAAATTACCTAAAGTATGTATAATGAAGAAATAAATAGGACAAATAAATGAAGTGGGGGAGTCCAAGAGTATTCCTGACAGCTATTGCCTTGTGAAGAAAGACACAAGAAGAGGCATTTCCAGCATACTGCTAAACAGAGAAATTGAAACCATTTCCCCTGAAAACTGGAACAAGACAAGAATGCCCATTCTCATCCCTCCTGTTCAACATAGTTTTGGAAGTTCTAGCTAGAGCAATCAGAGAAGAGAAGGCAATTAGGGGAATCCAAATAGGAAAGAAGGAAATCAATTTATCCCTCTTTGCAAATGACATGATTCTATACCTCAAAAACCCAAGAGAATCTGTCAAAAACATCCTTGTACTAATAATGAATTTTGACAAAGTCTCAGGATATAAAATAAATGTGCAAAAGACAATTGCATTTCTATATGCCAATAATGAACAAACAGAAACCCAAATAAAAAGCACAATTCCATTCACAATAGCCACAAAAAAAATGAAATACCTTGGCATCTCCCTAACCAGAGACATGAAAGATCTTTACAATAAAAACTACAAAACACTGCTCAAATAAATCAAAGATGACACAAACAAGTGGAAAAATATTCCATGCTCATGGATTGGAAGAATCAACATTGCTAAGATTTCCATTCTACCTGAGGCAATCTGCAGATTTAATGTAATATCCATCAAAAACAACAATACAGGAATTCATATGGAAACATAAACAACCATGAATAGCCAAAGCAATTTTCAGCAAAAAAAAAAAGCGGGAGATATCACACTCCCAGACTTTAAACTTTATTATAAAGCTACAGTAATCAAAACAGCATGGTATTGGTACAAGAACAGGTACATAGACCAATGGAATAGAATTGAGAATCCAGAAGCAGAACCTCAATTTCTCAACCAACTCATCTTCAACAAAGCCTCCACCACCAATTACTGGGGAGAGGAGAACCGATTCAGTAAATGGCGCTGGGAAAACTGGCTGGCCACATGCAGAAGATTGAAATAGGACCCCTATCTATCCCCATACACAAAAATCAGCTCTTAATGGATTACAGACCTAAATGTAAAACCTCAAACTATAAAAATCTTAGAAAATGCAGGAGACACTCTTACGGAAATTGGAACTGGCAACCAATTCCTGATCAAAGCCCCAAGTGCCCATGCCATAAGAGATAAGATAGACAAGTGGGACCTTATCAAACTGGCAAGTTTCTACAAAGCCAAAGAAACCATCAAGAAAGCAGGGAGACAGCCCACAGACTTGGAAAAAATATTTGCTAACTCTATGTCTGATAAAGGCCTAACATCTAGTAACTACAAGGAACTCAAATGTGCTGAAAAGAAAAAGACAAACAACCCCATTACAAAGTGGGCAAAAGATAGGAATAGACAGTTCTCAAAAGAAGACATACAAGCAGCCAACAGATACATGAAAAAATGTTCATCATCCCTAGTCATCAAAGAAATGCAAATTAAAACTACACTGAGATATCACCTAACTCCAGTCAGAATGGCTATCATCAATAATTCAAAAAACAACAGATGCTGGAGAGGAAGCAGGGGGACTCTTCGACACTGTTGGTGGGAGTGTAAACTAGTACAGCCTCTGTGGAAAACAGTGTGGCAATTCTTAAAAGTTCTAAAAATCGACCTTCCATATGATCCCGCTATCCCCCTACTGGGAATACACCCAGGAGAACTCAATCTATAAAAATGATACCTGCACACGAATGTTTATCACAGCATTGTTCACAATAGCAAGAACATGGAACCAACTGTGCTGCCCATCAAAAAAGGACTGAATTTTTAAAATGTGGTGCATATACACAATGGAATATTATGCAGCCATAAAGAAGAACAAATTCATGAACTTCACAGCAATCTGAATGGAATTGGAGTCTATAATACTGAGTGATTTTTCACAGAAACAAAGAACTGAGTATCACATGTTCTCACTCATAAGTGGACCTTGAATAACTATCGTTATACCATAAGAAAATAATTGACGGTAGCGGGGAAACTGCGGGCATTTGGGGGGCGGGGAGTGGGATTAACTGTAGTGGGAATCTGCCTGGGGAAGGGGGGGCACAACTCATCAACAAGGGAACCTGCAAAATGAGTATTTGTATACTTAACCCTGAATTATACCTCACATTTTAAAATAAAAATTTAAAGGTGAAAACAAAACAAAAGGCATTTCATGAAGTGCAGGGACTTTCTTGCTTTTTCTTCATCAATCGGGGGGGACCCAAAAAATCCTGGAATTTATTTATAAAAAACTGTGTTTATTCTTTCATGTGTAAACTTCAGTCACTTTTAAAGTATCCTCTGTTTGTTGCAATATACCTATCAAGACACTTTTTTTACTGCTCAAAACAGTTTTGGAATTTGTCCATTGTAAAGCCCTTTAGTGCTTCTGCCATTTTTTTGTTTCACATCTTCCACATCATCAAAATGTTTCACTTTGAGGACCATTTTCATCTGGAGAAGCATACACAAAAAAGTTATTTAGGGTGAGATCCGGTGAATAAAGAGGGTGGAGCACCGGGTTCACGCTGTTTGTAGTTAAAAACTGCTGAACACTCAGCATGGCATGATGTGGGTAGGCATGTTGTCATGATGGAAGAATCAGTCACTTGTTTGCCACAACTCAGGATGTTTCTTCCACAAATTGTGAGGAAGAACAATGCTAGCTGGTACACTGATGCCAATGGGTTCCTAAAACACTTGCCTAGCACAGGAAGCCTGTATTACAAGGGCTTGCCCTCCAAAAGATAATTCCAAATTTGGGGGTTTCCTCTCTCTCTGTCTCTCTCTATATATATGTACACACACACACACACACACACACACACACACACACAGACATACATATATATGTATATATATATATATATACGCACACACACATATATACATATATAATGAAATGTTCAGTGTAAATTACATGTTTAAAAAGTGGAATTTTTATTAAATTCAAATGAATTGGTCTCAGGTAATTAGATTTGAGGCCAACTAGAATAACTAATTGTTAAGCATTATAAAGTAAACTAATAAAAAATGTTCACTTGTTTCTTAGGGAAACATCAATTCATGAAGGGAAATAAAATGTCTTAAAAATAAAAATCAATTTTAACCCAAGTTATTTCAAGTAATAAATTTAAGTGCCCATTAGATTCCTCAGTAAACACTGAAGAACAACTATTTTTTATGATTTTGTATTTTATGTAAAGCTAGAGACTTTTTTTGGCTAGAAACTTGTATTATTTTCTTACAGATCTTATAAGCCACCTGTTATATAACCAGAAAACTAATAAAGACAGATAATCAACATTACAGGAGTGTCTGTAAAGATAAAATTAAAATCTAAAAAAGTCATATATTATGTAATAATTTGTAGTAGTAATAAGAATTCTTAGTCACTTGTTTTGAAACAAAATGACAAGTTCTTTAAAAGTTATTTGACTTTATTTTGTAAGCACTATTTTAATATTCAAAAAGAAATTCTTCTCAATAGTAATGGCAAAAATAAAATCACAGAATGTAAAACTATTTTGGGCATAAAACTTATGCAACATTCATATTCTACAGATGCAAAGAATAAGTTTGATGAACTATAGAAACATATGCCTGACATGAACATGACCTATAAATTATGTATGATATACCATTCTTTGGAATAAAAGTTAAAAAATTAACTTCCCCAATAAAGACACTATGAAAGTCACCATAGACAATTTCTGGGTGACTAGGAAAGAAAAAAAGAGATATGCTTTTGTTAGAAGCTTAAAGATTATTGCCTCAGATACATAAGTTGAATTAAATTTGAAAGAAATTCAGTCATTATCATCAGATGACTATGGGAACACATGCATTATTCCTCAAAAAAGAAATTATTGTTCATTTAGAAGACTCAATCAACACCAAAGAAGCATGATTCTCAGAAATTGTTGCTTGTTGAAACAATAATAGGTACATTCAAAGAACAAATAATAGAGGGAAAAAAATAATGCCCCACCAGATCGTTGTAAATGCCACACACTGAATACTGGAATCAAGGTCAAACAACATTAAAGAGTTATTGCACAAACATACACCATAGTAAATGAGCTGCAGGTGAAACTGACTTTCTAAAACGGAGAATGAGCATAATCAAAAGGTTCAAATAGGTTGCATATGATGTCAGACTCTTGATGTTTCTTGCTACTATATCTTGTATTTTTTAGCTTATCTATCTATCTATCTATCTATCTATCTATCTATCTATCTATCTATCTATCTATTTTTTAGCCAGTATCCCACTCTGTTGTTCAGGTTGGGTGTAGTGGTACAAAAATCAGTGTCAACCTCCTGGGCTCAAGCAATCCTTCCGCCTCTGCCCCTAAGGAGCTAGGACTACCTTTTGTGGAGATGAGGTCTTACTGTGTTGCCCAGTCTGGTCTGGAGTTCCTGGGCTCAAGCAAGTCTTCTGCCTAGGTCTTTCAAAGTGCTGGGATTACAGGCATGAACCACTGTGCCCAGGCTTACTATCACATGTTTGTTGAGATTAGGTTGTCATTTCTTCTTCTGAGTCTTTTGTCAATAGAGATTTCTTTTGTGCCATGGATTGAAAGTTTCATGCGACAAAAATACTAGATAAAAATAAAAAAATAAGCAACTGAGTATTGTACTACATGATGCAAAATCAATTTGTTAGACCAATTGCTTGGAATGACTTGTTTTGATTGATACAGAGTCAATTCTTAAACAGTATCTTATGGTGCCTCTGAGTACTAGTTACACATTTGTTGTTTGGGGTCTAAAATATTATGGTGGTTTTATATTTTCTATGCCTCAGAATAAAAAAATAAATAAAACTGTCTATACAAACCAACTGCTCTTATTAGAAAGAATACAACTGTGATATAACTGTTACATGAAATAATTCACTAGAAGAATAATGTCCTTTAAGCAGACATGGTGGCTCAGATCTTTGGGAGGCAGAGGCAAGAGGATTATCTCAGCCCAGGAGTTCGAGACCAGCCTGGGCAACTTGGTGAGACTCTGTCTCTACAATAAATCAAAAAATTAGCTGGGCATGGTGGTACAAACCTGTGGTTCCAGCTACTTGCAAGGCTCAGGCAGAAGGATTGCCTGAGCCCAGCAGGTCGAGGCTGCGGTGGCTGTGAGCATGCCACTACACTCCAACTTGGGCAACAGAGTGGGACTTGGACTCAAAAACAAACAAAGAATAAAGTCATTTAAATAACTCTGTCATACACTAGTACCATATATGAGTACCTCTTGAGTTTATTTCTTCTTTCCATAGAAACTTTCTTTCATATGATAATTCTAAGGTACAAATTAAGCAGCCTAGAAGACTGCAATATAATGTGTAAGATGTAAAACCTGAGTTTTTTCTCCAACAATTAGATACCAAACTAGTCATTCACCAAAATGGTTTAAGAAAAGTATGTCACACTTTAAAGATCCTAGTCTGCAAATAATGAAAACACAGAGGGTACCAAAAAATGTGCACACATTTTAAGAATGAAAAAAAAAACCTGTATTAAAATTGTAGTACTCAATACATATCAATAGCAAAAGGTTAATTTCATATTTTGAGCAAACATCATACTACTCATTGCTACTGTAATTCAACTCCCTCAAAAAGTAATACATAGATAACATCACTTAAAATGTGTATACATTTTTTGGCACCTCTAGTAGATTCCAGTGATGGCTCAAAGATGATACTAATTCAATGAATGCAGAAAGTTAGCATCTTGCTGACAAATATGGAATTGGTTACTGAGAACATGTTCCTTCCATGATCAGAGAGAGGCCAGAAAATTATTTTTACCCAGTCTTCCAAAGTCCTTATCTTCACAGTCAAAATGAGAATAGTGATTTAAATGATTGAAATGACAGAAGTCATTCCAAAGCTTCTGTGGAAGCCTGGATTGTCAATGACTGCAGCTATTAGAAGAATGAATTCTGTTGGACAGTAAAAGCTACATTATGCAAGCTTAAATGTCACTCTCTGTTCTCTGTACAGTAAATTTATAAACCCTCAGAAGTGAGGCTGGGAAAGCAGGAAACCTTTACATCTCAAATAACACCTGAGCCCCTAAACTCTTTAATATTCCTTTGGTTCCGGTAAGGGCGGATCTCCTGCATATTAACATGTTTTAATCTAGTAGTCCTTTAATCAACTTTGTGCCTATTAGAAGTAATTTTTTCCATCCTCAAAGCCTTGGCTTTTATCTGACCCTGATTGAGATTCCTATAAATTTACTCTATGACATAAGGTAATACCTCAGCTGTATTTCAAAAGATTATTTTGGTTCACTAATTATACATGCATGACTGCTTCTGGAATTCTCTGTAAGAAGATATTTATGTCGATGTCATGGTCTGTCCACCATTTTTCAAAGTCAACCTCTGTTAAAGGGCTAGCCATTTCAACTGAGTCTTTGGGGGTAGACACATCTCTCAGTCAGGCAATAATATTTGTAAGCATAGTAAGGGTTTATTAATACTTATTATATGGCAGTAACTTTAGGTGTATTTTGATTCATTTAACACAATCACCCTATGAGGTAAATCCTATTATCCTTTTTATAGATGGCTTAGAGCGCTTAAGTAATGACATGCTCAAAGTCATAATGACTCTTAAGTAAAGTGTACAAGTTGTATCTGAATTTAGGTAAGCAGACTCCATAGCCCATGTTTTTCTAATTCACTATGCTGTTTGATTTAGAGAGCTCTCCAGAAAAGGAATAAAATAGACATCTCCTGATGGTGTTTCCTATAACACACTTAAACCACCTCAAAGCTTGGGGCACAATTTTTTGTACATGTGCTTTTAAAAATTTTTAAATTTCCTATTCATGCCCTTTTGTTCTCCACCTTTTATACTTGTCACAACCATGTGCAACTTCATGTGAGCTTGTCCCCTTCACACTATAGCTCGAGTCCCAGATATAGCCGACACTTTCTTTTCAATCTCTCATTTTCCCTCCCAACATTTGTATGCTTAGTGTTCTACAGGCAAAGGGCAATACTCCCAAATCTTCAGGAAATACATTTAAAGTTCTCACTATAACCATATTTCTTATCCCTGAATGCTAGATGAATATTCAATTCAAGCCTTTTAGTAACTCTGAAAAACTGGAATCGTTGTTTGGAAGGCATAGTTAAGAACTATATTAGATTTCTGTAGAATTCTTATCATTTAATTAAGAGGATCATGTACTTTATATTCTGGGTTGAATCTGGCATGGAAGGTTCACTCTAAATTAGCTCTGTGTCACTAGCATTTATGACTTTTTGTGGGATTACTCAATATCTAAGCCTTGAACCTGATTTAGGAGGAGGCCGTATTGTGGCTCCCAACTTAGACCTTGAGGAGGACTAGATAATTATTTTATTACTCCTAGCAGTGATGTCTTAGGCATGTGAATTAGGCTTGACTGATCAAATGTCCCAACTGGTTTTGGATTTTTTAAAAAGTGATACAAAGACAAAAGGAGTAGTGGTATCCAGAAGCAGGAGAAGTGATATCAGCAGTGTCCATTCGTAGCAGTGATTCACTCTAGTGGTGGCTAAAAGCAGACATGACAGCAATGACAAAAAAATCTTCTAACAAGACTATTGTATCATTGAGTTGGCTGTTATATCAGCTGTCTTGACAACCCTGGGTCCCATATTGTTTGTCAACCTACTCTCCCATAGAGTCCTCACAGGTTCTTCAATCTACCCATAGTCTCGGGGGATTTCTTTTTTGTCAGTGATTTTTCATCTTGTTTAATGAAAAAAAACTACCCAGATATATCTTATTTCTCCTCACAGTCTTTCTTTCTAGAAAAAAGTAGACTAAGAAGACAGCTATGATGGCTTGATAATTTCTTCTTTAACTAATTTCATTCATATTTTTAAGTAGTGGAAAAAGCCTGGGTTTGGGTCTCTTTATATCATACGTGTGCCTGTTGAAATGAGGAGTTTAATAAATTATTGCTCTTGTATTTTGCTATCTGCCTAAGAAGTAGTTCATATGTGCTGCTTAAATGTTTCTGGAAAATTATTTCGGTTATTATTTTAGCATGAAAACATAGTATAAAAGAAATACAATTTTAAAATATATTACATTTAATAGTCATCTAATATTATAACCATGAGTGAAATAAGAATATAAGACATTTAACTGTCTGCGTGTGTAATAAGTTTCAATTTAAATGCATTACATTCGAGTAAATTTGGACTTCTAGAAAAGAGCTTATTATTGAGCAAGAAAAATAAGCAAACATTATATTATATGATAAAAGTAACTGTGAAAAAAAGATAAAACGTGGAATGAACATAGTTAAGATAGGCTGTTTATTTTTTACAGACCATGATGTCAGAGTTGTTTTTATTTGCTAAGCCTTGCAGGATGAGAAGGAGTTTCTATGGGATGAAATAGGCAAAAAGGTATAATAAAAAGGTAGAAGTGTTATGACAATAATCATTATTACTGTTACAGTTAATGTCAATTATTTTTTCTGTACCTGGTCATTCTGTGCCTAGATCATTTAATCCTCACCAAATTACACAGAAAACAATAACAAAAATGAGACTTAATGAGGCAAAATAAACTGTTTTAGTTCAGAGAGTTAATCAGCAGGCAATATGATATTGGAATTTAAGCAGATTGACTTAAACTTTCAGTTTCAAACCAGTAAGAATGGCACCTTCAGATGTAAATGGGGCAAAAGTTGCATTAGGATAATTCATAATAGAGACTATTAGGATGAAGAAATGAAAAAATAGAAATATGGAAGGAGAATTGATGGGGAAGATGACACCTTTTTGAAAAACATGTAAGTACCAGCCAGGATTAAGAAGAATTAGTAGCCAATGACTGAAGAAAGGGCTATTTAAATGGATAATTATTTTCATGACTCTGATATTTTAATATGGGAGAACTAGGTAAACTGAAATGCTGGAAAGAGGTTTGTAAGAGGGGAAGGAAAGGAATATGAGTTGGAAGAATAATCTGTTGATTAGAACAGGTTGAGTTTCAGCTGTATATAAAGACAAATGTTCTTCGGGCAGATAAATATCAGAAGAAAGGCCAAATTGAGAGATATATTCTATATTCAGCACATAAAAACGGAGAGCCCAGTTATATTTGAATTTTTAGATAAACAACAATGTTCCTTTAACACAAGCATGTTTCATGTAATATTTTATGCATACCTATACTAAGATGTGTTTGTCATTTGTCTGAAATTCATATTCCAAAAGTTGTCCATTATTGTGTCTGAAATCTCTATAGATTGAACGTACAGATTTGAGCATCAACAGATTACAGAGAGTAGGTCACTGATTCCTTGGAGTAGGTGAGATTCGTTTAAAAAACCAGAAGAGGCTAGACAGTGGAGTCTGTGGTAGAATATAAAGCTTCATCTTTTTCTTCCTCTATGCTTTTTGCCTTATAACTTTGTAATGTCCCTTCACTCTGATTCCTGGCTCAGTCATATAATATGGTGTGACTAATAAAGAGGCAAAATCGTTGATGCTCCAGTTGTGTCAGTGTCCTTGCAGGAGTCTATTTTTCTCTCATGCTCCTGTCATTGTCATAAGCACACATATGGTCTACCCAATCGGAGAATGAGAGATATGTGAAGCAGAGTCACATCCTCCATTTACTCTAGCCATTGGTATGCCAATCCTCAAGCATGTGAGTGAGCCCAGCAAGGTTCTCTTACTTTCCCCAACTGTTGCATGGGTGAGCATGAACCTTCTTATTACATAGCACTGAGGCTTGCGGTTGTGTATTTGGCAGCCATATGATGGTATCAGAACATGAATTCAGAGTCAAATACAAAAGTGTCCAAATAAGGGCAGCAATAGTTAACACTGATTGATTGAATGCTATATGACAAGCAATACTCAAGGTTTTTAATGCATTACTCATTTAATCCTCAAAAGGACCCCATGAAGTTATTGCTATTACTACCCCAATTTTACAAATGAGAAAACTGAAATACGATGGGTTAAATAACTTTTCCAGAGTCACCCTGGGAAATAGCAGTGCTGCCAATCACTTAAGTGAATTTGCCTTCAGAAAATTTATGCCAAAACCCCTAGTGAAATTGTGTCTCAATGAAGACAACTTTGGGTTAGACAATTAAGGGTTTGTTGGAAACACCTACCATATCAGCTTCAACTGACTGAGAGACTATTGGGGGAAGATGGAAGATTGCGATGGAAAGTGAGATACAGAGGAAATGGCAGAAAAAGAGTGAGTGTACTTATTCCATCAGGTTGTTTGGTGACATGAAAAAAGGAAAAAGAGAAGGCAATTGATTTAGGGGTTGACCAAGATGACTCTAAGGTTTTAACTTTGGTTTCTTTGGTTGTGTTTCTGATAGCAATTCATATATGTCTGAAGATCGTATGTAGCATTCAGAGGTCCTAAATTAAAAACCCCGCTTTGCCTTATAAAAACTATCTGACTTTGGATAGTTTTTAATCTCTTTGAGCTTTACTTTTTCTGGTCTGCAAATACCTCAAAGAGTCTTTAAAGGCTAGAACCCCGTATCCTGGAACATACAGTGATGCCAGATAGGTCAAGTTCATGTTCCTTCCTAGAAGGAGAGAGTGCAAATATAAGCATAGGGGATATGAAACTAAATACCAACAAGCTAGAAGATAAGACAGAAAAATGTGAAAAAGGGAAATAGGGAAAAAAGAAAAGGATAAATGAAATGAATGAAGCAAAATACCAAGCTAGAGGATAAGAAATAGAAAAATAGAAAAAATAGATGCATCCATTCATAAAAGAGAAGGAAAATTTTCCGAGATAATTGGAAAAAAATTAAGGAATATAAAGTGGAAATCAACAAAGAGAGATTAAAATATATCTTTCTTGATGATTCTATAGAATAATTTTGACCAAAGCTTATCATTTTTAAATGTGGTTGGTAACATCCTATAATTAAAACACAAGACTTTCTTTAGGGGCATTGGCCTAACCTTCATTTGCTCAGATACACAAACTTATACTTAAGGTCAAACCCGTTTACTTTTTAATTTATCATAGATTGTTATCTCACAACTCACTGTTGTATGATTTTGGATAAGTTATTTGAATTCTCTAAAGTACAATTTCTTCACCTTTAAGTAGAAATAACAATAGTGTCTATCTCATACTATATAAAGTTTGGGTGAAATAATGCATGTGACCAAAGAAAGAATTCAAATATGAGTTATTATTAGTAGTTATATTGAAATTGGCTTATGGTTCTGTTCCTGTAGTTATCAAAGTGCCCAGTACTTGTAGGAGTAAGTTAATATGTATGGGAAAGATGAATAAAGTACAATGCTAATTTAACATGAAATTAAAGTGTATTTTTTCACTTTTATAAATACAATTATGCTATTATAATAAAAGGACACACAATTTACTAGAGAAACTGACATATAAATTAATAAGCAATAGGTTGGTGCTGTGATAGATTTATTGTGTACATATTTTATGCAGTACTTTCTGTGACCCAGACAATGTTCAGGTTCCATGGCTGCAGAAATGAGTGAGAGAGATTAAGTTTCTGCCCACATGGGAGCTCATATTCCCTTGAGAAGATACACAAAATGTGAGTCATCAAGCAAATGTATCTAATGGTGATATGTGCTACAAAGAAAAAAACTATATAAAGGGGACTGTAGGCCAATAGGCTATCAGAGAAGGCTTCTAAGTAAAAGTGACATGTGTGAGTGATGCTGTCAGGTAACTGCTGGGATCAGGAAGGCATCCCTATGGAGATAACACTTAAGTTGAATTTTGAGGGAACTCATTATTAGAAGTGAAGAGTAGGCCATTCAAGGTGAGGGTGAAGCTAGTGTAAAGGCAAATATGTGACAAAGATTATGGATCATTTAGGTAAATATATATATTAATTAAGTCAATGTTTATTGAGTATCATGTTTATGATGGCCTTTTCTGTGACTTACTTTTTAAGGGGACTAGATTTCTTTTAATATCAGCATATTGAGAATTTCATTGTTTCATTATAATATCAGTGTTTTATGTTATTCCAAGGAGAGACATAGGAACCATTTTAAACAAAAGACTTTTAATAAAGGAACTAATGAAGAATGGCAGTACTTGAGTCCAGGAGACCAGACAGGAATAGATGAGAAGGTGGGTATCCATAGTCCAAGTGACAAATTATGAACATTAGAAAGAGGGTAAAGTTAAGGCTATGGAGATGGCAGAGGCGTGGGAAGCCTCTCCAAATTCTGCTCTAAGTGGTTGTATGGATTATGGTGCCATTATCAACCAATTATATAATAGAATCCATAAGGCTCTGCCGCTCACAGCTAAATATATGACAATATTAAACCTCTAAATCTTTAAGTTCATAGCTAGAATCATAAAGGGATGCATAGTTGTAAACTAGTCCTCCAAATTTCAGAATTTCAGAGACCAGCAATGATATTTGTCAAACATATTTCCCAAAAAAGAGACTTTTATTCAGACTTTAAAAAATGAGCAGATATCCTAAATTTTCATTCTATACACGTCTGATAAAATTTTCATTACGCTTACCTCTCATATTAACAGAATTTTTCATTGGTTAAAGAATTTTTATATTGATTTTATTATTAGATTGTCTACAACCAATTTGAGTTCAATAATAAGATGCGATCATTATTGTTCTGTCTCTGAAACCATTTTTGGTTGTATTTTTTATCCATGTTTTAATAAATTATTCACCCTTCAATTTTATCCTTTAACATTAATCCAGAATCCTAAATTATGCAATCCTACTCACTAGCGTGCCTGCATACACCTAACATTATTATGCCTTTTTCAAAATTAAGACCTATTTTTATCAAGAGATTTTTCCCTCTACTTGTTTTCAGATGAAATGTATGTTCTGATATCTTCTGATATACTGTAATAGATATAAACAAAAGTTCATTTTTCCCAGCAGAACTATTCAAGGGCTGCAATTTAGAAATGTATTTCTTGTTACACTTCACAATTCTTTTACAATCTAACAAATAACGTAAAAAGGACTTTTGCAATATACTTTTATAAGTCATGACATTTTGAAGAAGCACTAATTATATTTGGGTACAAATCAAATTTAAAAATATCTGGACAATTCAGATCAGAAATTAAAAAAGACCTTCAACTAAGACTAACACATAAACCTACTAAGTATGGTTTTTTAAATTGTTGTTTTTGCTTCCCTTATTTAGTTTTCTGATTTGAAATTGAAACTAAGGAGTAGGTTAAAAGGAAACAGTTTTTTCTATATATAAGGTCACACTTAGTATGATACAATTTCTGTTGAGCAGTCATGTATTATATAATTGTGAGGCCAGAGGTACCGGAGCGTGGGGCGGGCCTCAACAAGATGGCTCCAACCCGGACCAGGAGAACAACGGGCGAAAGTAAGCCAGCAAAAATGAGTAACTGGAACTAAGACTCCAGCCGCAAAGCCAGCCAGTACCTGTTACAGCAACTCTAGCAACCCCGTTCAGCCAATCGCCAGCAGACGCGACAGCTGTCCCAACCAGTGATCACTCTCCCCAATCCCCCTCACAGCTTCCTCATTGTGCCCTTTATAAACCTGTCGCCCATCTCGCTGGGCAACACTTCTCCGGCCCACCGTCACATGGACCTGTGAACCTCGCCCGGGATTGCGGTAATAAATTTTTCTTGGCTACTTTGTTGCCGTTTCACCTGGTCTGGTTTCGTTTACCTTACAATATTCCAAATAATTGTTCCCTAAAAGTACCATCATTTTTATATGGCCAGTTTTATATATACTTACACATCTTATAGAGCAAATGTAAATATACAGACTAATTTGTATATTGTTAATTTTAGAGTTGACAGTGAAAAATTAAAGATATTAATCATATAGAATAGTAACTCCAGTTATTATTAATCTACAGGGATCATTCTACTGCCTGTTTTGCTGAAAGCTTAAAATAATTACCTGACGAAATCTTCTAAGGGACTTTGGGCATACTAAGCTTTAGATTGCAAATCTTCACTAGCAAAATTAAATAATCGGAAAGGGGATTTGTTGGAGAATCTTTGAACTGAGGCTTTTCAGTCGAACAGCACTTGAACATATGTTATCTCCACTTCTCATTTCATTCTCACAAAGATCAATATGCTAATTACCCTGATCTGATCACTATACATTATATGTATCAAAACATCACTGTGTGCCCCATATATATGTATAATTATTATGTGCCAATTAAAAACAAAATAAAATAAGACGTGGAAGACTTCTTGAATTCGACTGAGTAATAAAGTCAGAGTTAGTAGCCAAGAGGGACCCTTATTGGTAAAGCATCTTGTATGTTACTAACATTTGACTTTTTGTTACATCCATCCATGAGAAGGTTTATAAAACAGGTTTACATAGAGTTCTTAAATAATTAAGAAAAAATTTATGTAAGTGATTAGGCCCGTGACCTATGAATTCTCTTATTTCTCTTTCTTTTATTTTTGCTTAGCTTTTTAAATTTGAAATCTAAATTACAGAATATGTGAAAAGAAAATATGTTCAAGTTCCCAGTTTCTAATTATTTAACAATCTAACCAAGAATATAAAAAGGTAAGCTTTTCTATAAGAAATTTGTCATACAGCAATGTTCTTTCTTTAGGTTTACAAAGAGATAAAACTATTTTTAAGAGATAAATAGAAGGGGTCCAAGTGTGAATTTAAGTGGGTTCAGACATGCTGGATCATGTCAGACAAACTGGTGGAACAGGCTTTGCTGGCCACTTTGAAAGTTGACTAAAAAACCTAGTGGAGCAGGGTCCAATTTGTGCTCACTATTGGTGTTTTATGATGCCTGGCCAAGAATAGTGAACTTGTGGAACAAGCATGAAAGAAAGTCAGTTTGGAGGAACTGAGGAATTTTCTGGAAGAGAAAAAATTCCTAGGGAAGAAAGAGCCAGGCTCTTTGAATTAGTCTGAGCAATGAAGTCAGAGTTGACAGCCAAGAGGGACTGTGATTGGTAAAGCATCTTGCATGTTACTAGCATTTGACTTAATGTCACCATCCATCCATTGAGGTCTATAGGACAAGAAGAGCCCACTATTCCGGTCTTAAAAGAAATCTGAAAAGTTTTCCTCCCACATGTCCCAACTTTCCGTATAACACTGTGTTACTGGGCTCCCCTGCATCATGTCAGTGGGAGGCAAATCAGGCTTATAAGGGACAATGGTCCTTAGTAGATAATGAGTGATACCGCCCAATCTTCTGTCTCCCCTCAAGATGAAGGTTAGAAAACAACAACAACAACAATAAACAAAGACAAACCTGGACACTACAATGGTACCAAGCAGATAATCAGCTAACAGCAGTGTTGCAAAGCATAATATGAGGATAGCACTCTCCTTAGTAATTCCAGAAACACTTGAGAGACATTTGAGAGGTGCTAATACCCTACGTGAACAAGTTTTCATTTATTGTTAATATGACATCTTGTATGTTCATAAGCTTGTATAATATAGCAGACTAGAAACATTTTCATCATACTTCACTCCATAGAACTCACTGCTTCATAAGTATATTTTATATTAGTTGCAAAATGAGATGCTAAAATGATAAAAATAAAATAATTAAAAGAACCAAAATATTTATATTTTAAATGATCAATTTATTAGATAAAAGCAAAATACAAGTTTTGTCTAGAATCTTGATGGAAAGATGACATTGTGGTAATGGTGGTAAGAAGAATTAAAAAATGAACAGAGCACCCTAGAGTGGCTATACATATTGACTACACATTTAGATATTAGGTTCTGGGGGTAAAAATACAACAAATATTCATAGAAGTAGCTTAATCATTGATAAATATCTGTCAGTTGACGGTGAGAACAATAGAATGGATGTTTCTGGAAGTACAAGATAGGATTAAACACATTTAGAAGTAGCCCCTCTGCTTCAAGTTTCAGCAATTTATTTAGTAGAAGCCAGAGAACCCATACCCTCCATAGCACAATGGGCGGCAGCAGCCGTATCTGCAGTTTCCATAACCAGAGCCATATCCGTAGCCACCATAACCACAGCCACAGCCCAGTCTGCGGAAGCTACCACATCCACAGCCATAGCCATAGCCCAGGCCACCGAAGCCTCCACAGCCGTAGCCCAGGCCTCCGTAGTAGCTGCCGTAATAGCTCATGGTGTCAGGGATGGTGAGTTTGGTTTGCTGTTCAAGGCAAGATCCTGAGTGTGAATGTGAGCATGTACCGATGGATGCTTATATACACTGCTCAGAGCATGTGACAAAACATATGTCCCCTCTTGTTGTGTCATTCCATGAATTACTTGTCTGAGGCAACTCATTTATCTACTGTCTCCTGACAACACTTATTAAGAATGTCTGAGCTTGTTTGGCTACCTCGCTGGGTTATCCTTGAGCTTGTGGCTTTAATTTTATTAGAAGAAATTGCTGTTTCTTCAAAGTGCATGCATACCAAACCCTAAATAAAATACTTTATTTACAAGTCACTTAACATCGGTCACTTTAAATAGTCTTGAATTTCTAATTAAATGTATTCTCATCACTAGCATTTTGGGAGGTTGTCATAATTAATTCTACAAACTTTCAAAAAATACCCAGTCAAGACTTTTAAATGTATCAGTTTCTTCATAAGGCACACATATTTTGTAGCATGAGAAGCAAGAAAAATTTGATTCATTTGTGATATGTACCAGAATGCAATAACAAAATATCACCTGATTTCTGGAGGTTTAAAACTTTGACCATGCACAATTGTTATATTTATTTTAGGCTTTACACATGACACCAGCATACAAAATATTTGTTTTGGTTTAAGAACATACTCGGAAGGCTGAGGCGGAAGGATCGCCGGAGCCCAGCAGGTCGAGGCTGCGGTGGCCGGGAGCGGCCACTGCACTCCAGTCTGGGCGACAATGAGACTCCAACTCAAAAAAGAAAAAAGAAAAAAGAAAAAAAGAACATAGCACAACTGGAGAAACTATTATAGTGGTGAAAAAGCTATCTTATCTTTTGCCAGAGTTCTTTTTTTATATCTGGAGTCATTTTCCATAATAAGTTCTATCCTCAGTGTTACCACAAAAGATTATGCCTGCCTCCGTACATCATTTTTATAATTCTCTACCTTTTATCATTAATCTATGTATCTTATTTCTTTTTCAAATCTCACTGCAATATCACCCTATGTCCTTTCTTCCACTATTTATCACTGTATCCAGGTAAAAGTGTGAAGCAGGTATAATGGTCTTGGCTAAAAACTATTTGCTCAAATCAACACTATATTCCTTCCATTTAGATCTCCATAACCAATATAATACATTTGCCCTTGTCTCCTCTTTGCTGATTGTGTGTGTGTGTGTGTGTGTGTGTGTGTGTGTGTGTATGTGCTTTGTTTTCGGACAATGTCTAGCTAACCTTTCCTAAGATGTCAACTAGACCTCTTTGAGACATTCATAATATTGTTTCTTATTTAAAATGCACTTGAATTCTTCAAACTTTTTGAAAATTTAAAAAGTTTTGTACAACTTAAAACAAGTAAAGAAATTATCTGAATGTAAGGTATAATTGTGAAAAAGATAAGAGAGAAGGAGAGGCTCTTTAGAAGACTTGGCCTGGTCTTAGAATCCCTAAGCTTTGCCCAGAGAGTTAGTTACCAATACCCAAGGCTGACCTCATTTCTGATTATGCCTCACCCAGATATGCTCTTATTTTACAACTTGGGACTCCAAAAACTTATTGATTTTATCTGACTGCAATCATATGCCAAGATTTTGTTGAGATTTATGAGTAATTAGATGGTCCATTTTTAATTCTTTATTTAATTTTACTTTTTTAATGAATACATAATATTTTGCATATTTATGGTGTACATGTGATATTTTGTTGCATGTGTAGAATGTGTAATAATCAAGAGCGTAGTTGAGGTAGCCATCACCTTGAGTATTTATCATTTCTGTGTGTTGTGAACAATTCAAGTCCTTTCTTCTAGTTACTTTGAAATATATAAAACGTGTTTACTATAGTAACTGTACTCTGCTGTTAAACAACTTATACTTTTTATCTAACTGTATGTTTATATCTTTTAACCTACCTCTCTTCATCCCCTTTCCCACCCTCAAATCCATCTCAGCCTTTACTGTCTATATAATTCTACTATCTCCTTAACATCAACTTTGCTAACTCTCACATGAGTGAGAACGTGATATTTTTTTTCTGTGCTTGGTTTATTTCACTTAACATAATGGCCTCACGTTCCAAAGATACATTTTATTTTTCAAGAAGTACGTTCTCTGTCCTGTTTAGTGTCAAAATAAAGCCTAGCATTTAGTTGACACTCAAAAATATCATTCAAGTAAATTATATGACTTTGATATCAAAGCAAGGGCCATGCATAGTGTAACATGAGCAACTCACTGGCTATTCTGGAAAATGTTCAGACTGAACATGAGTTCTAACAAGATTTCTGGTAACAGAGTAGCATTTAACCACCTCTAGCTTTGCTTTTTAATGTCACTACTACTCTAATCCAATTTCATTCCATTTTAATTCTCCATTTCAAAAAATGTCCATTGGTAAAATTTATATTTTCATTTTTAATGAACAATTTAGAATTATGAATAAATTATACAGCATTAAGAACTTCATGTTCTTTCTGTGTAGCTCTGTCAGAGCATGGATTAAGAGCAATTTTTTGATGCACAAGACCATCTCTCTATATAAAAATAACATGGGATACAAATGTAAAATTTCAATAATGCAATAAACACCAAATACATTTTCAAAGAAGAAAGCATGTGACTATGACATTCATAACTTATTTATTCACTAGCTATAAAAACAAGAAAAACAGTTTGAAGAATATGTAACAAATCTAATTTCTTCTCAGTATGTACAAGCCAAAAAATTCACAACGGAATTCCTTTGAAAGGTTATTATTTTTCTATCCATTTATTAAATCAAATGCAGATATGAATCATTATTATTTTTTAAGAAGTTTCAACTTATGACCCAAGTTTCTACTCATGTTGATGCATAGGAGAGTGAAAAATATTCCTATATTTTCCTGTAAGTAAAGAATTATTTTGTTATAAATTCAAAATATTTTCTCTCACTTCAGACATAGATCAATACAATCAAAAACAGAATGAAATTA
Source organism: Carlito syrichta (assembly GCF_000164805.1). Lineage (NCBI taxonomy): Eukaryota > Metazoa > Chordata > Mammalia > Primates > Tarsiidae > Carlito > Carlito syrichta. The sequence goes on along the minus strand of NW_007249728.1, from coordinate 251,001 downwards.
TGATAATAGTGATTATACTAAGAATGTCAATAGCTGCAATAATTATATTGATTATTACTTTTCAGTCCACATGAAAACTGTCCCTGGAGACAGTACCCAATAAAGTTTGCTCTGATTACAGTTTTAACTAAATATATTAATATTGTAGTCATTCATTTTTTAGTATCAACTTGACTGGGTTAACTGGTAAAACATTTCTGAGTGTGTCTGTGAGGGTGATTCAGGAAGAGATTCGCATTTTAATCTGTAGACTAAGAAACCAGAACTTTCAGACTAGTTATTTGACAATATTCAAGAAGAAAATACATAAAAAGAGAATCTGTTTAGTATAGTCTAATATGTGAGATTCAGGACATCATAATTCTGATCTAATCTTGCCACTAATTATCAGGAACCCATATTCTGGGTTTTTGTGCCTACAAAATGGAGGACAGCACTGCAAGGTTTTAGTGTCCCTTTCTGGTCTTTAATTCTATAATTCCACTTTTGTCTTCATATTACTATATTTGGCCAGCTTATCCAAAACATTTGTAGGTTCATAACTTTACCTAAATTTCAGTTTTAGGAAAACAGATTGTTTGGTTTTTGTTGTTTGTTTGAATAGATGATGTTTCACTGAAATTTATTCATATATAATATTGAATGATCAGTTGAAGCTACACAATATTTTGTCTCATGATGATATTTCTGTGTATTTCTTGTCTCTACTGGATTACATACTTTTCAGTATATATGATGATAATAAAATTGAAGTTCACAACATTCCCATAAAAGGACAAGTGAAATGAGTTGGATGACTAAAGTTAACATTTTATTATTCAGTTTATCAAGGACTTACACTACTCTTATTTTACATGTGTAACAAACTAGATAAAAGCAGAAGATTATGAATAAGAATATTATATATAATGCAAAGATTTATAGAAAAAGAGACCTTACTTTCCCTAAAGGCTTAGGAATTTGAATTATAAGATTGGAATAAAGTCTGCTCTGATTACAGTTTTATCTATATTAATATTGTAGTCATTCATTTTTTAGTACCAACTTGACTGGGTTAGCTGGTAAAGCATTTCTGAGTGTGTCTGTGAGGGTGATTCAGGAAGAGATTAGCATTTTAATCTGTAGACTAAGAAAAAACGATCACCCTCATCAATATTAAGTGGGCACCATCCAACCTCTTCAGGCCCTGAAAAGAAAAAAAAGGAGGAAGAAAGAGTGAATGTGCTCTCTGAGCTGAGATATTCATCTTCCTGCTCTCATACTTCAGCAACTCTGGTTAGTGACTTTGGATTCAGACCAGTACTTAAACACGATTGACTCCCCGTCCGTGTCCTTGGGTCTTTAGGTTTGAACTGGAACTACATCACCAGCATTCCTGGGCCTCCAGCCTGTAGATAGCATATCATAGGACTTCTCAGCTCCCATAATTATGGGAATCCACCCCTCATACTAAATATTTTCCTATATATCTTTGCATTGAAATGTCTGTAAAACTTATAATAGCCTGTAATGACTTGCTTAATAATATAAGTAACTGCATTTTTGTTAAAAATCCTCCATCTTAGCTGCTGGCTACCCAGATATAGCCCCCCTTCATGTGACTAAAATAAGTTCTTTGTACTCACAGACCCACATTCCTGTTTCCCATAAACTGTTTCTCCTGACCGTTTGGAAACTTCCTAGTCACAAGTTCCATGTAATTGTATACTTTGTTAACTAAACTCAAATGCTACGCCTTTAACTCTATTGTTACATTCTCATATTATAAGCCTATATTTTGTTAGTGACCTAACCAAGGTAACTCCATTGTATAGTAGTCCTTCCACCTTAACTCCATATAACTGCCCTAATTTTTCCAGTCACCGGCTGTGCCTGGGACATAAAGTTAACCAAAACTCCCTAACAATCAAAAGTTTCCATTTTGGTTGTTAAGTTGCTAGTTTATGGTTGCTATGGTTGCTAAATTGCTATGTATCTTTGAAGTTTTTGTCTTTTTATAAGCCCACCACCTGCTTCACTCAGGGCCAAAAGCCCTTTAGGATAATAGTCCGCTCTAGGTCACCGGCATAAATAAAGAACTCTTAATTAAATTCTCTGTGTAATGGCAATTTACCTTCTCGAACTCCAGTCATAACAATGTAACCTATTGGTTTTATTCTCTGGAGAACACAGACTACAGATATCTAGCATCCATAATGCTAGACACATTCATAAAAAACATATAATACAGCCGGGCTGGGTGGCTCAGCCTGTAATCCTGCGCCTTTGGGAGGCTGAGGTGAGTGGAATGCCTGAGCCCGCGGGTTCGAGACCCGCCTGGGCAGCGACACCTCATCTCTACAACAAATCAAAAAATCAGCCGGGCATGGTAGCACGTGTCTGTAATTCCGGCTACTCGGAGGGCTGAGGCGGAAGGATCACTGGAGCCCAGCAGGCGAGGCTGCGGTGGCCGGGAGCGGCCACTGCACTCCAGTCTGGGTGACCGAGTGAGACTCCAACTCAAAAAAAAAAAAAAAAAAGAAAAAAAAACCATATAATACCATTTCAATTTACAATCAAAATTTTTGAAGGTGTTGAAGGATTAATTCACAATTTTGAACTAGAAATTGAAATATATAATATATGAAATAATGTACAATGGTTATATTTCTTAAAATGCATGTAGACTTAAAATTCCATGTTTTATTTTTGCTGTCAATTAAGATTTTAAAGTTATCTAACTAAAGAATAAGAACTATATTCTATTGTTTTGAATGTAATGGCTAAAGCTGTTTTCTATGTCAGTTTATACATAAATACATATATACAGGCTTATGCAATCTTGCATATGTTATATTTTTGACAATTAGTAAAACTTACATGTAAGAATATACACATACTTGAGATAAATGAACCAAACAAAACCCATATTTATTGTGTCAAATTAGGTCGTTTATTGGAAATCGAACATAAACCAGCTACTTGTCCTCAAGTTGAGGTTGTAAGAAGACATGATGAGACACTTATAAATAATAAATTCCACAAAATTTTTGGATTTTACTTGCTAAAAGATCTGGGGTGATCAGAATTCATTAAGTGGAGTATATTTTAGCAAATCTCCTTAAGGTAACAGATGCTTGGTACTAGAGGAGTTGTTCAGTAGAAGCCAGAGAATCCATATCCTCCATAGCATGATGGGCGGCAGCAGCCGTATCCGTAGCCTCCATACCCAGAGCCATATCCACAGCCTCCATACCCAGAGCCATATCCGTATCCACCATAGCCACAGCCATAGCCCAGTCTGCGGAAGCTGCCACATCCACAGCCATAGCCATAGCCCAGGCCACCGAAGCCTCCACAGCCATAGCCCAGCCCTCCATAGTAGCTGCCGTAGCTCATGGTGTCAAGGTGGGGGGTTTGGTTTGCTGTTCAAGGCAAGATTCTGAGTATGGATGTCAATGTGTTTGAAGGATGCTTATATACCCTGAGCAGAACATGTGATAAAACCCGTGACCATTCTTTTGTAGCATTCTAAGTTATTCATTTATCTGATGCAACCCATTAATCTGTTGTTAACACAAAGAGAGGCACACACTCATTAAAATTTTTGAGATTGCTTAGCCCTTGAACTCATTACATTCTTTTTAATGAGAACAAAATTTGTATCTTCAAAGTTACAAAATGAATATCCCTAATTAGAATTCTTCTTTACCAAACACATTGCATCATTTATATTTGATATTGTGTGGCCATAAATATTTTCTCAGTTCTCATTTTTATATCATTCTTTGGATTCTTATATCTTACCTCCTTCTAGATTAAAATGCATTGATCAAGTTTATGGCTTTTAAACCTAGAAAATTCTTCAAATGTCAAATTTATTTCTCAGATTAAGAAATTAATGATATGCCTTCCTTCAAATGAAAAGGATTAATTTCAAAAAACCAAATATTCTTATCATATGTAATAAATGCACAGTAATGGAAAAATGTAGAAGGCACAATAGAAAATATTTTATTTTTTTAAACTTTTTGTTTCAGTTTAAGGGGTACATGTGCAAGTTTGCTACATGAGTATACTGTGTGATGGTGAGGTCTGGATTTCTTTTGAACCCATCACCCAAATAGTGTACATGGTATACAATAGGTCAATTTTTTACTTTCATTTTCCTTCTTTTCTCCCTCCATACGTACTTCCCTAATGTCTGTTGTTCTCATCTTTATATCTGTGTGTACCAGGTGTTTGACTCTCACTCATAAATGAGAATGTGTGGTATTTGGGTTTTTCATGTTAATTCACTTAGAATAGTGGCCTCCAGTTTCATTCACCTTGCTACAAAGGATGTGATTTAATTCTCTTTTATGACTACATAGTATTCCATAGTATATGTATACTACATTTTTTTTATCCAATCCACTGTGGAGGGGCATCTGGGCTGGTTCCATGTCTTTGCTATTGCAAATAGCACTGCAATGAACATATGACTGCAGACATCTTTTGGTAGAACAATTTATGTTTCTTTGGGTATGTACTCAGTAATGAGATAGCTAGGTTGGGTGCTAATTCTATTTTTAGCTCTTTGGCAAACCTCCAAACTGCTTTCCACAGGAGCTGAACTAACTTGCATTCCCACCACTAGTGTACAGGAGTTCCTTTTTCTTTGCAACCTTGCCGACATCTGCTGTTTTTTGACTTTTATATATAAACTTGCAAAATTTATTTTAGAAACATAGGCACTATCTAGGAAGAAAAAAAACCTCACTTTTAAAACTGACTTGAACAGCTGCTCACAAATGTTCTCTGCTCTTTATATCATTACCCATTTTCCCAGAGTTGACTCAGCATACAGTGTTACCTAGAAATGCAGATGATCTTGGCTCAATGCTTTACAGACCCCACTTTTCTTCCTCTCCCTATTCTTCCTCATAATCCATGTATCACTTCTATTCATCAAACCTCTCTTAACATTTTATTCTGCATTCATTCCCAATATGTACTAGCACCAACTAGGTATTTGTTCTTATCCCTTTTTTTCATCACTATTTTATTCTTCTACTCATATATCTAATTTTATCACAATATTTTGACCCAAATAATTTTATCACAATTTTTTACATTTTCTTTTCCAATTCTATGTGATTCACCCCCTTATTTTCTCTCAATCAGCAAACATTTTATTTCACAAACATTTATTTATTAAGGTTTTTAATGCTTAAATATTATTTCAATGCTCTTTGGATCATATGACATTTTTAACAGAGTCTCTTAAAATTCTGATGTCTTAAAAATCCCCAAATTAAAATGTGCAGAAATGAAATAACTGAGACAGGAAGCAAGGATGTAAGGGGAGCTGGCTGGTCTCTTCCCAGTTAGTTCACTCTGGGAAGCTAGTAAATCAAGCCCAAGTTTAAGTCCTACTGGAATATGACCATATCTTGAGTTTGGTCTTTAATATTTTAATTTACATAACTGTAAACATGTTGCTGGGGGTATTTTTGTTGTTTAGTTTTATTTTGAGGTTTATAAGTAACATTTTGGATAATGCATTTTCTCAACTGGATTTGTTCACTATTCTTCCAAAAAATATATCTGTTGGATACCTGAAAAAATGAATTCTGCATATCGAAATTTGTAGCACATTTTTAAGGAGGAATTTTGCACTCAAAGTAGCTTTCAGGTTATAAGGGGATATTTAACCGAATGTTTGTCTTGGCTGTTAAATCCCTTTTACTGCTTTATCAAAAGTCATTATTTATTTTCATTCTAAAATAGAAAACTTTGGCAGAATTTTTTATTCTCAATGAGTCCTTTTTGAAGACAAACAATAGCAAATAAATATAACATGTTTAAGAGTGTCATGAAGGCTTGGGTAAATCTGCTAGATTGTGTGACCCTGACTAAGGACTAATTTATATTGCTGTTTCTGACGCACATAACTATGTCCATGTGAAGTAAAAGTCGATAAATTTTACAAATTAAATAAAATATTAACAAAGAAATGTGCTCTGACTAATTTATGTATTTTCAAGGAATAAAATAATGAAATATATATATGTGAATACATATTTCATTGTGATACACATACAACAACAACATTTTTATTTTTTCTGGTTAAAAAATAGAACAATGGTAATATTTTTTGGATACTGATTACCTTTCAAGACTTAGAAATGTATATATTTTTGAGATTTTGTTGTTTTTCTCTTAATTCTATAGACCCAATGACTTCAACAGTGATTTTTTTGGGGGGAAGATTTCTCCAAGAAGATAATGAATTGATTGTGAAGCTCGTATCCTGTGTTGTGAAGCTCGTATCCTGTATCCTGTGAAATGATGAAAATAAAGTCTTCAATTGGTCAAATAACAGCTTTTAGTTGGAAGTTAAAGACAATTTGTCTATAAGTTCAAAACATTTTTCCTTCATTCAGGTGAAAATTAATTAAATAAAAAATACTATGTAATAAAATTTGATGATGGATTTTACTAGGAGTGGCAGCATACACAATATTTCTTAATCTAATTACATTAATTGTTGTTTTTATTTTTAGCCCTATAGGGCATGTTCATTGATTTTGTAGCTATTAACCTGACTGGGTAAATGCAAGATAATGGAACCACACAATTCTATCTCATGTCTCTTTAACCACCTATAACAACCAGATTTGATTGACTGGAAGTATAGTTGTGCTGCCTGATGGGTGAGTAAATTTAACTCTGTGTCTTTCAAATAAAAATGTTAATCTTTTGATATAGATATACAAATACAGAGAAATATAGGTGTATTGCACATATGCATGTATACATATAGATGTAGTTATGGGTGAAATCTAGATAAAGTTAACATTGAAATTAAGAAGTTGAATTATCTATACCAGAACAGTAAAATATTATAGATTCTAAGAAAGGAAATCCTTCTTCATATCCTCCATAAATTCAACTATGTTCATGGAAACGGAGAAATTTCAAAATATACTTTAGCTGTAGGGAGGAAGAAAATACACTGGGAAATAAGGCTGCACTTGACACCTGGATTCAGAACCCCTTGGCTGTAGGCCTTGTCATGATCTGCTACTAAAGCTGGCGTAACTGAGCTTGTTTTTTGTTTTTTGTTTTTAACCTACAAGATGAGTTGATGTCAGTGCTATCATATAATGTCTGTTGTATTTCAGCAATTTTGCAATGGTACCGCATGGGTAAATAAAACATATTTGACAAATTTTGAGCCATTTAAACAGAATATCTTAATTTTTTATTTTTAGTTGAGTATATAATTGGATTTTTTCAAAAAGTTGATATATGTTTACATCTTTTTCTCATTTCATCAATAAAATGCCATCTCATGTCAACTTTTTTTTTATTAATCAAGGGAGTGGGTTGACTGGAATTCAGCTAAGAAGGCTCTTTGGACGGAACTGCACATGTCTTCAGCCTAAGCTAAAAAAGAGGTAAGTTCAAAATAAAGTCTTATTTTATCTCCCCCTTGCTAAATTGCAAAATCTTCAACATAATGATGATGGTGAGGAAGAATACTATATCATGCCATGAAGATCAAGTAAGATAATAAAAAAGGTAACTGAAAAATATTATTAGCTAAAGTGCTCTGAGTTAAATATGAGTGAATGTCATCTGAAAGAATTCCACACCAATTAATTAGTAACATAGATCATTTGTTCAATGAACATGTCAAATGAAATAATTTGCAGAAAATTGTGATAGGGTGACATTATATAAAATACAAGAATTCTTGGAAAGAAGGTGTACTTTCATAAATTAAAGTGATATGGTTTGATCTATTACCATTTGCTTGCTCTTACAATAAAAAAAGTCAAACAAATTTTAAATGTGTAGAAGACTTCACTTTACATTTGGAATGAGTTGAGAAATGTAAACTGAGTTAAATAAAACAAATACGTTTTATACATAAATATGTAGATAAGTTGGTATTGTTTTTTGTTTACTTAAATCTTAATATTATCTAAATAAAAGCAAGTTTTAAAAATATCAAATCATTAACTGTTTTGAAGCTCTTTTCTCATTTCAATCTAGAATTATTATTCTTTGGATTTATCTATTTATCTAACTGCATGTATATAGATAAATGAGGTGTATGTAAAATAATAGATTCTCAGCCAGAGATAGTTTCTTTCACTGGCAATTGAGTAGAATGTAACCATCTTCATTTACCCATAATTGAGTTTCATGAACAAAGCAGACCACATTGTGTTTTCAAGTTAGACTGTTTTATTGTAAAGTATACAGATAATTCAGATAGTTATAAAGACAAAAGTGACGATATTAGGATTATGATGGAGATATGAATAAAAGTTGAAAATTTGTCTAAAATTCTGAGATGCCAAATTCTTTTGTGCAGGCAGTTCCAGCATGATCTCAGTTGTCCAACGATTAAAGCCAGCTTTGGAAAGTCCTTTTATAATTTTAGACATTGGGTTCCTGCAGTAGTTTAATAGAACCAGACAATCCATATCCTCCATAGTATAATGGGCAGCAGCAGCCATATCCATAGCCTTAACCAAATGTTGACCTTGTTTAATTCAACATTTGTTGAGTTAGGTAACTTTTTATGGCCTCAGATATTGGGGTCTCAGAGCAGGATTTCAGTAGAAGCCAGAGAATCCATATCCTCCATAGCATGATGGGCGGCAGCAGCCATATCCGTAGCTTCCATACCCAGAACCATATCCACAGCCTCCATAGCCAGAGCCACATCCATAGCCTCCATAACCACAGCCATAGCCCAGTCTGCGGAAACTGCCACATCCTAAGCCATAACCATAGCCCAGGCCACCAAAGCCTCCGTAGCCATAGCCTAGGCCTCCATAGTAGCTGCCGTAGTAGCTCATGGTGTCAGGGGTGTGGAGTCTGGTTTGTTCTTCAAGGCAAGATCCTGAGTATGAATGTTGATGTCCATTCAGGCATACTTATATACCCTGACAGATCATGTGATAAAACATGTGCTGCGTCTTTGAGTGTCATTCTACGTTACATTTAGTTGACACAATCCTGATGTCTTAAGAGGTCCTCAAGCTCATTAACGTGTTTAAGCTTGCATTGTCTTGTTATGGTGTCCCTTAAACATATTACATCACTTTTATGAGAAGAAATTGCTGTATCTTCACATTCTGAACATAGTAGACGCAAAATACAATTCTTCATAAGCATATTATATAACATAGTTGATAGTGCTATGTTTTGAGATTAAATATCATGGTATCTTTGGAGTTTCTTGAATTGCTATGTTTCACTTATAATTAAATGAAAGGATTTGGCTGAATTTAAGGTTCTACAATTTATCATATCCTTTCAAAGGTATCTTATATCCTCACGGTAAGGTTGCTTTTAAAATTTTCAAATTATGCTTTTCTCAACTGAACTTGTTAACTGCTGGTATATGACTAGAAATCAGTAGAAACTATGTATTTAAGTGTTAAATAGATGAATGCTTTGTAAGGTTCTTACAGGTAAAAATTATATCACTCATAGACATGGGTAATTCTATGACTGTAGCTAACAATAAGGATTTGAAAGAGAAGTTAACTTAAATGACTTCCTTGCTTTAGAAGAACAGATAACACATCATTTTATTTGTTTTATTGTCTTTTAAAATACATAGATTTTTTTAAAATTTCAGATCTTTTAGGAATTGCTAAGAGTTTCCCACAGAGGTTGTACTAGTTTACTCTTCCACCAATTGTGTAGAAGTATTCCCTTTTCCCTACATCCTCTCCAGCATCTGTTGTTTTTTGAATTAACGTTGGTCATCCTGACTGGACTTAGGTGTTATCTCAGTGTGGTTTTAACTTGCATTTCTCTGATGATTAGTGAGGCTGAGCATTTTTTCATGTATCTGTTGGCTGCTCATATGTGTTCTTTTGAGAATTGCCTTTTACCCACTTTTTAATAGGGCTATTAGTGGGTTTTCTTTCAGCAAGTTTGAGTTCCTTGTAGATCCTGGATGTTAGGCCTTTGTCGGATATATAGTTGACAAATAATTTTTCCCATTCCATGGGCTGTCTTTCCACTCTTTTGATGGTTTCCTTGGCTTTGCAGAAGCTTTTCAATTTGATGAGGTCCCTTGTGTCTATCTTATCTCTTATGGGATGGGCATTCTGGGTTTTGATCAGGAATTGGTTACTTATTCCAATTTTCATAAGGGTGTCTTCTGTGTTTTCTAAGATTCTTATAGTTTGAGGTTTCACGTTTAGGTCTTTGCTCCATTTAGAGCTAATTTTTGTGTATTGGGATATGTAGGGGTCCCATTTCAATCTTCTGCCTGTGGTCAGCCAGTTTTCCAGCACCATTACTGAATAGATTCTCCTCTTCCCAGTAGTTGTTGGTGGAGGGTTTGTCAAAAATAAGTTGGTTGAGAAATTGAGGTTTTGCTTCTGGAATCTCTATCCTGTTCCACTGGTCTGAAAATACACAAATCTTAAGAATACAAGTTGATGATTTTTTGCTTATGTTGATAGAACACCTACATCAAGCCCACTCTAATTCCCAAAAAACCTGTTTCTTGACTCTCAGTCAGTATTACTCCCTAAATGGTAACTACTGAATCCTAGATTTAGTTTTCTTCTTCTGGATTTCACTTAAGTGGATTCATATAATATACTGACACTTTTTCTCCCCGCCCCAGTTATTCCATGCACCAATATGTCTATGAGATAGATCTTTGTTGTTGTATATAGCATTAATCTTTTGTTTTAATTTCTGCAGAGTAGTTAATTACATGGATAGAAGACTGCTTGTTACTCTGCTCTGGTAAATCTTTACTTGAGCAGTTTTGTTTTGCTTTTGCTAGCTTGAATAAAGAAAGCTGCTATGTATTTACAGAGATCTTTATTTGAAAACCTAGATGTCCCTTTACCTTGGGTATATATGGGTTATAAAATGCTAATTTGTGTAATATATATATAATACATTATATAATTGTCTATTATATATTTTCACAAATAATAAATATGTGTTATATAATATATATTGAATATTCATAGGTTCTACCAATCTCAAGAGACATTTGTTATATTTATACAACTGTAAACTTACAAACAGCAATGTGTGAGAGTTCTAGCTGCTCCCGGTCTTTACCCACACAGATCATTTTCAATCTTTTTAACTTGACCATTCTTATGCATATATAGTGATATCTGAGTAGTGTTTTAATTTGATTTTACCTAAGAAGTAATGATATTTAGCACATCTACACATGCTCATAGGTCATTTAGATATTTTTTTGAATTGCCTATTCAAATATTTGGTTTATTTTTAATTGGGTGTTTAATATTTTATTATTGACTAGCAAGAGGCCTTACATGTTTGGGTACAGCTTTTTGTGATTTATATATTAAAAATATTTTCACTCAGTATGTAATTTTTTCACTTTAAAATGATATCTATATATAAATAGAATGCAATAGAATCATAGAGTCAAATTTTAAAATCTTTTTTGTTTAATGATTTTTGGTCCTAGTTAAGAAATTTTTGAATACCTCATACATTGCTGTTTAATTATTTTGTCTACTTTTTTCAAAATTTTTCCCATTTTAAGTGATTATTCTTAAAAAAAGAGATAGTGTATCACGGATATTCTTATTAACTCTAGCTGAAACCATAAAATCACAACTAAATCAAATTGATTTCTTGTTGTCTGTCTACCTAACTTTGCCAAATATGTATCAGTTTTGGGGCTGATGATCCTGTTGTGACGGGTTCTCCCTAAGAAAAGTAAAAGTAAATTTAGACGGGCTTGGTGGCTCAGCCTGTAATCCCAGCGCTTTGGGAGGCTGAGGTGAGTGGATTGCCTGAGCCCGCGGGTTCGAGACCCGCCTGGGCAACTTGGCGAGACCTCATCTCTACAATAAGTCAAAAATTAGCCAGGTGTGGTAGCGCACACCTGTAGTTCCAGCTACTTGGAAGGCTGAGGCGAAAGGAATGGTGGCCGGGGGCG